>NC_133860.1:49184107-49335380 GCF_047830755.1 Zonotrichia albicollis
GTTCCTGAGGGAACTGCCTGACGTAGTTGCCAAGGCACTCTCCATCCTACTTAAGAAGTCAGAGAGGTCAGATAAAGCCCCCAGTGACTAGAAAAAAAAAAATATCACTCATTTCTTGAAAGTGGAGAAAGGAACCTCCAGGAAACCATGGACCATTGAGCCCCATCTCTGTACCTGGAAACATCCTGAAGCAGATCCTCATGGAAGCAATGTTAAGGCACATAGAAGACAAGGAGATGATCTCAGCCAGCACAGCCAGTGACACCTACTTAATCCTCTACAAGGCCTTTGACAAAGGTCCACACAATGTCCCTATCTTCAAATTAGATAGATTTGAAGGGTGGACTATTTGGTGGATAACGAACTGGCTGGATGGAGGCAGTCATAGAGTTGTGAACAATGGCTTTGTGTCCAGCTGGAGGCTTGTGACAAGTCAGGGCTCTGTGCTGGACGGGCTCTTTAATATCTTTACCAATGAAACAGATTAAGAGATCAAGTACACCCTCATCAGATTTGCAGATGACATGAAGATGAGTGGTGTAGCTGACACAATACAAAGATGGGGTGCCATCTGGAGAGACTAGACACACTTGTCAAATGGACCTGTGGGAATCTCATGAGGTGCAACAAGTCCAATTACAATTGGGTTGGGACAATCCAAAAGAAGAGTATGGACTGGGAAGGCAAATGTCATCCTGGGCTGCATCCAAAGAGTTGTGACTAGAAGGTCAAGGAATCTGTACTCTGCCCACGTGAGACCCCACCTCAAGTACTGCATCCAGTTATGGAGTTCTTAGCACAAGAAAGATGTGGATCTGTCAGTGCAGCTCCACAGGAGGGCCAGGAATATCATCAGAGGCTGGAGCACCTGTCCTGTCAAGACAGGCTGAGAGAGTTGTGGTTGTTTAGCCTGGAGAAGAGAAAACTCTGGAGATACATTACTGCAGCCTTTCAGAACTTAAAAGGGGCTTAGAAGAAAGAGGAAGAGTAACTTTTTATGCAGCATGATAGGGTTATGACAAAGGACAATGGTTTTCAACTGAAAGAAGGAAGTTTTAGATTAGATGTCAGGAAAAAACTCTTTACCCAGACAATAGTGAGGTCCTGGAACAGGTTGCCCAGAGAAGCTGTGGATGCTCCACCCCTGGAAGTGTTCAAGGCCAGACTGAATGGGACCAGAGCAACTTGATCTCATGGCTGGCAATTCAGGCCATTGAGGAAGACTTGCAAGTAGACGACCCTTAAGGTCCCTTCCAACCCAAGCCATTCTAGACTCCACACTTGTTATCTGAAGATGTGACCTGGCAATCTCTTTTCCATTTGGTAGAACAGATTAGTCACTGTAACACCTTGAAATGTCTACAATTCAGACAGGAGATGAGCTATCAGTGTGAATTTGCAGATTAAGGCCATTATCTGTTTCCATTTTATTAGTTGCATTTTTTTCTTGAAAAAATGAAAAAAAATGTCTCAGTGCTGAAGTTAACTGAAGAAAAGAGAAATGATTGAAATGGGACAGTCTGGACCTACACAAAGGGAAAGTAATAAAATGTATATAGGTAGCACTAACAGAAGCAAAGACACAGCAAAGCAACAGATGCAAGACACTGTACTGTGGGATGAGCATAACACCAACCACCTCCTATGCAGGTTGCGTGCATCAGGCATGGTTACAGGGATTCCAAGTCCTGTCCTTTACACTGGAGTTCACAACCCAAATGCAGCACTCCCTCCGGTGTTTGCCACAGCCGTATGAAAAATACATGGTCAGGCTGCCAAGTGGGGGGGATGGGACATGGCCCTCAATGTTGGCCCTATATTCCCAAGTAGCTGACGAACAACTACTTGGGAATATAGGGAGCAAGCTCAGATGTTTCCTCTCAGAAGAGGTTGACACAATTTCTTAGGAGTAGTCTGCAAGTTTATAGCGTGGACAGTACCCAAGAAATCACAAGATGATAGCTTCAGACAGACATGTGTCAACATGTTTTCAGAATATTCCACCTCTTCCACTTTCGGATTTTAAAAACAGATGCTTCAAGTGAACTGTCTCACAATACTGGAATCTGAAACAAAGTTCCCTCCATTAGACTTGGTCCACAGCGCCAAAAATCCCTTAATTTTTTTTTATAGTCTGCAAATTTCAGCCAATGTTATTTACTTTCTCAATGTCTCCCTAAGCTGTTCCCACCATTCCCACTCTGTACCACTTTGCCAGTACATCCCCAAACACTTCCACATAGAGCCTTGAAGTTACACAAAGCAATTCGGTGAGGGTAATGTTACCTACTGCTATTAGAAAGAATGGGAAAAGCTATAGTAGAGAATGCATCTCCGAGTACCATCAACTGGGCTGTGGGAATATAGAAACAAATTATGCTCACACATGTACTTGAAATGTTAGTTGCATGTTTAGTGGTTCAGTCACTCTACTCCACTAGAAAACAGCACCCAAACATATAACGAGTTAGAAGTTTATAACAAAAATAGATCTGTTCCTGTTTCCCCATTTTAATTTCCACATTCTGTGTTACACAATATAAAAATATTCTGCTATTATCACACTTCTAGTAAACAGGGAAGTAATTAGAAAGTCTAGAATACTGCACAGATGGATTGGAGGACTTCAATATTTTTAATGGCCTGCAATTCACTGCCATTCCATACAGCTCAGTAACTCAGAAACAGCTGTCGTCCACATTTCTATTCAACACACCTTCATTCATAATTGCAGAATCTTCTGAGCTGGAAGGGACCCACATGGATCATTGAGTCCAACTCTTAAGTGAATGGGGCATACAGGGATCTAACCCATAACTTGGTGTAATTATAACCAGGAAAAAATCCACTACACCTATTTGGCATAGATCAAAAGGAAAATCTTATAGCATAGTGATATGAACTTGGATAAACTTGGGATTTCAAAGTCTACTGAAAAACTTACGCATTTCAGCAAGAATCTGGTATTTGAAGTCAGTACATTTGGGCTTCAGTACATATTGCAAAAACTCACCTCTAGCAACTCATCTGCAATCTGCAACCTGCCATCTTTTCCAGCTGCTCCATTTGGATCAATTCCCACTATAAAGACACTCATCCTGGATCGGTCTTTGTTACCAGCAAGACTAAGTCCCAGACCTGTCTTTCCTTTTTCCAGCTCAATCATGTGTAGCTCCCCTGGTAGATTTCCATAGCGCTGCACGATCTTTTCTAAATGTAGAAGTGTAGGGTAAGATTTACATTAGAAAGTTTCACAAGTTACCTAGAATCAAGATCAGTGCTCAGTATGCAGTATCTGACAGAAGCAGCCCAAAATGGATGATAAATTTTCAGTGTAAAGGACACACTCTTTTAAACTAAGCCTTAGGTGATTTATAATAATATTTCTAGCTTCTTGTTTTCCTTATACCTTCAGAAAATATTTTAAGTTTTCTTTAAAAAAAATTCATACACAACGGAAGTAATCTTCTCTCCAGTAACACTTTCAGGTAATAGATACTATCATATTGATCACTGCCAAACTGTTACCTGTAGTACACTGAAATTCTTCAAGTCGTCCTACATTGAACTGGAACCAGGGACAAAATCTTTTTTTTTTTTTTTTCTACATGCATCTGACCAAGCACAACTAAAATAGCAACCTTAGCACCCAAACCATAATGCACATGAGAAAGAAACAGTTCAAACTGGATGCCCCCAGACCTGTGTCTTTTACAGTACAATTTTAATACTTAGCATTTCAAATATTATCACAGGAAAAACTTACTCCAGCTGTAACTGTACTCATCTTCCTTCTCCACATCTTCTGGGACTCTGATAGAAGATGACTGTGCAACATCAGAGCTCATTCCTGAAAATGCTGAAGGAGGGGGCAGAGGCAAGTTACAAAGCGAAGTCTTTTCTGGCTCCGTATCAGACTGACCAAATGCCTGTGGAGAATAAGAAAAATGAAATGGTAAAGAAGACGCAGACTCTCTGTAGGGCAAACTAGTACACAAAAATGTCAAAATGGCAATGACTATGGCTTCAAAGTTTCAATACCAAGCAGCTGAAACTCTAAATTAATAACAGAAAGGCAGAGAGATCAAAGACAGAAACAAACACCAGGCAAGGTAAGAAAAAAACATCACTCCAAAATGTATCTGGAAGCAAACAACTCACAGTAAAAGCCCAATTCAGTAAAGTTTTATGTGCCACTTCATGTTTCAGAAAAAGCCTCTAACAAAGACTCAAGTGCTTTTGTTTTAATGCCAGATTTGTAAAAGATTTATAACCAATTTTAAGAGTCATCACATATAATTTCCTCCCATCATATGCTTAGGAAGCCAAATATGAGGAAAGAGAAAGCAAAAAAAAAAAAACAAACTGGGAACTTTCAAAAATACCTACAGGAAAAAAACCGCAATTGGCATATTAATAGAAAGGAGTGTTAAAAACCAAAATTAAACAGAAGAAATCCATAGTGACTGGATCTTTTCAGTCTCATTTACTAGTTTCTTATAAGCTGCACAGACAAGATCAAATAAATGAGGATACAGGTTAAATCACAAGAGACAGATACTTGATGTGTTCTATTCATATTCACACAAAGTTAAGAGGTATAAACACACTACTACTGCAATATAATGGTTAAATGCCCAAATCCACAGCCTTGAAAGCTTCCATTGAAGACAGATTTCTTGAGGAATATAGACTCTGATAAGGAATTTCGCTATGCGGAATTTGTATAATTTTTCCTTGCTTAAAGTAAACATGCAAGCAAGAAACCTCTCTCTGAATATCATCATTCTTTACTTATGTACGCCCAAGAGACCTTGATACTTGGCAGATCAGCTACTGAAGTAAACAAGAATATTAAATAAAAAACAAGTTTTTACAGCACTCAAGTTTTCAGGTGTGTTGCCCTCACTTTATAACCCTATTCTCATAATTTCAATTCTCACTACTTTCATCATAAAATTTGAAAACACAGTACATCCGATTGTGCCTTTAGGTGGCAAAATCACTTAGGTAATAATCTCTTAATCAGAGGCAACAGTGAAATGAATAACAACATACACCTTGAAAAACTTCATCAGTTTTCAAATTGAAGGTGTTGAGAAACCTGGGAAGTTACCAGTTTAGTTCATTTTGAAATTTAAGAAAGGTCCCATGTCTAAACAAAAATTACTTATCTTCACTCTTAACTCCAAAAGATAAAGATATTGAAAATGCCATATTTCAGGTCTCTCATTCTGCTTCTGCTTGAGAAAGAGGAAAGGGATTCCTTTCATTTAGGAACTTCTTAGAGGAACTTAACTAAGAAGTCACTAAATCTCAAAAGTGTGGGAAGTGACCCCAAAGCAAATAATTTATCTAAGACAATGTCATCCTCCTAAGATGATACCTAACATTCCTAAGCTGAAGCAACAAAATTCTAGCACAGACATTGTCACCTACCAGAATCAGAGAACAATAGAAACACTGCCTAGTAACATTAAATGTTATTTTTCACAATCAAAAATTCATGTGTGCATAAAAAGAAAAGTTGGTAATACCTCCACATTGAGAAGGGGCAAAAGGGAGAATTCTAGAAAAACTCATTTTTCAGAGATCTTTCTAGAGTTTTACTAAAGCTAAATAATATCCTGGGAAAATGAGGAAACATGGTGTCACAGTGGGTTTACCCTGTCTGAAGGCTAGGTGCCCACCAAAGCTGCTCTATCACTTCCTTCTTCAGCTGGACAAAGGAGAAAAAATATGACAAAAGTCACCCCCCACAGCCTCCCCAACTACCATTATCTTGCAACACAAATCCAGTACCAGTGTGAGATCAAACCAGATCAGCAAACTTTAGTTTTTATATTTTAAAACCAAAATTAATATTTTACTTTAGAGGTACTGTTTGTAAGTGACAGTGTCGAAGAAAAGCTAAACTTAATGAAACCAAAAAAGGAGCAATATATTGGTGTAAAGGATCTCTGGAAGACTTGCAAGGTGTGGATGTAGGGCTACATCCTGACAGATTAGCACTTATTAACTGCTGCCACCATAATATGACTGACAAAAAAAAGCATCTTTTTGTACCATTGTGAATGTATAACAACATAACATAATCTAAACATTTTTGAGGTTTAAGGAAATGCTGAAATGAAAGTAAAAGCAAAGGTCCTTTGTAGGAGGGTAAAAACTGCGCTACAATGCCATTTGGGGGAATGGAACATGTCCTGCCTGCAGAACTCAGCCTGACACATTTGAACAGCCAAAAGCAGAAGCCAGTTCCCACAGTTTACACACACATAAGACTTTTGCTCCCTGAATCGGGCAACACACAGAAACCTAAAAGGCTTTAACTCATGAAATACTTTCAGTGTGCCACACCACAGTATTTCATTTAAAATGCAAAGCACCCAACAGCTGCCGAACTCATTTAGCTACCAGGGCCACTCTGATCACAGCCAAGCAAATACTGAAAATTGCAGCAAGTCTGGAACTTGAAAAGATGAAGGCACAGGCAGAAAAAGAAGCAGTAGTCCAGAAGTTATCACAGTCCATGTACAAATGTACAGCGCACATACAGTAGGACCAACTGATGGGAATTAAGACAAACCTTGAATGGTGTGGGAGCAAAAGGGTTAGTTGGGGAACAACGGAAGGTAACCCTAACTGGATTCGATACCTCCTACAGTAACAGAAAACAGCAATCCACATGTTATAGCATCTTTGGATATACACATTAATATTAACCAATATCTTATTTTCAATTACGGATTCATTTTGCTAACTGCAACAACCTTATGAACTTTATTTATAAATGGACAAAAGTATTTGAGGGGTTACTAAGGACGCTGATTCATCAAAGTTTCTCACTACACATGAACATGAGTTCAGAAAAGGAGAGATGACAAAAGGCCATTCTTAGATCAACGCTAAGAAAGGAATTATGCATAAACTACAGGATCATCAGGTTTTCTCTTAAAATGCATGCAATGTTTTTTCAGAAATACTTTTAAAAATATAGAAAACATAAGTCATCATTTACGTTACATGTCTACTCCCTTTCCTCAGAACTGTAACAAACACAAAAAGAGATTTCAAAACACACATGCAATTACACACCACATATCATAAGTGTTTGTTGCACATGCAATATTTTCAACAACATGAGAAAATAGACAAAGGGCACAATCACTTGCAAGATGTAAAACCAGCTATAAATTATTTTATTAAATCAAAAATGCATGCATATTAGGATAAAGTATTTTATTAGAGATAATGCTGTTCCTATCGTGAATTACATGCAGTAAGTATGCACTAGCCACAAAAAAAAGAGTCTAACTTTTTTTTTATTTCCAAAGACTTCAGCATCCTAATCATGGTGAGTGAAAAGAATTTTCAAGAAGCAGAGGGAAAATATTTTCATGAAGCATCATTAAAAAAAAGCTGCAAGTTTGGTGTTTTTTTAATGCAAAAATAAAAGAGAAATATCAAAGCTGGAATGTTATAACCACAAAAAACCAAAAAGAAGTACACAGCAGCAAAAGACCTTACACTGATGAGTTACACTTAGATATTTTAAAATATACATCAGGTACTGATCTTATAATTGCAAACCTATTCCTTTGGTAGCTCTGAATAGATCAGCTTTAGTGGTTATGATTAATGGAGCTGGCATTTTTTAACTTCTCCATAACTTTTCTACGTAAATGCATGTCTGTGTCTTTAAATTCACTACATAGAGTTCTCAAGCTCATCAGCACAGCACATAACTCAAACTAGTATAAAAGAATTTAAATGCAGAGAGACACCAATGGGAAAAAAGCACACACAGGATGTTTGGTGAGTGAAAAGATAGTGTGTCATCATCCAACCTTAGCAGTGTTGAACTGAGAAGAATCAGCAAATGGGTTAGTGCTGCTGAAGACAGCTGGCCTACTGAAAACACTGTTCTGCAGAAAAGGCAGGGAAGGGTTCTAAAAGGAAAGCATAATAGAAACTAAGCAAAAAAAAAAAGTTTTAAACCAACCCTTTTTAATCATGAACCAAAACATATTCATTTTGTTGTCTGGGCTAACCGAACAAGGTCCAAGTTCTGCACTTGCCAAAGATATGTGAAATTGGGCAAAAGTGTATTGGCCCCGTTTTTCTGATGCTCTCTCAGCAGGCTAATCCTCACACCTGTTCTAGACCATGAAGTACATCAAGTGCAGAATTACGCTGCATTTATGTGCTGTTGCTGTGATATTTGAAAATTTTTTCCAAACATATGGGACACTCTTACACATTAATTAATTGTGGATTTCTGGGTTAGGATTAACACAAATATCTGTAATAATGCAATAGCTTTAGTCTTATTTTGAAAACCGCAGATTCTCATAATTTGATTTAACTTCTGTGGTAATACATTCACTGTTTATTTTGTAAAAGTGAGGGCTTAGTAATATTAGGCATCACTAAGCAGATTTCATATCTAATAATAAATTTCACACAACACTTTGTATATGCACAAACGCATATGTAACTGCCTGAATTTATAGTTTCTTGAAACAAAATACTCTGGTCTTCACCTGAAGCAAGGTACTCTCTCATTACTATTTACCAGAAAAAGAGTTTACACATTTAGACCAGGTAAAAGGATATAATTTGACCATTTATATTCCTTATGCAGTTTTTGTACTGTATTCTATTTTGAGATCAGAATCTGCTTAATAAGGAGGAAACAGCTTTGATTTCACATCGTATGTTGGAAATATACTGTATATACTTAGAAGTAATTTCTACACTGGCTGTATCCATCTGGCAATTACCTGTAAGTCTAAGGGCTGTAAATTTAACACTGCTGGAAAATAGTACGGACAGGAATGTGAAAACCTTCCAGGATCATTCCTGAGTTATCATACCAGGATCATACCAAGAGTAATTTAATCAAAAGTTACAGTGCTATTTAAAAAAATTCTTAAAGCATTTGTTTTTTTAAATGCTCCTGAAAATAGTAAACATATCCCTAAACATTTCTTTTCAAATACCATGTTGCAAAAAAGTAATTCCATTTGGTAAGACAGCAAATGTCTTGGCTCTACTGTATCTTCAGCAGTGACAAAGTAATGCCATGAATGACCAAGGTTTCTTTACTGGCAAGTCATTCAAAGTCAACAGGCGGTTTCCCTAGGGTACAATATTTTCTGTATATGTGATCCCATTTGATTTTTAATACTATAAAGAAAGGTTTGTGAAAAGTAAATTGTTACTGTAATCACCCTATTACACTTTAAAATTACATGTTCTCTGCATAGAAATTTAAAATACATCTTGTTGAAATTGTAGGCAATTAAAATAAGTATCACAAACACTTCATATATCAACAGTACAATCCTAGTAAAACAACAAAAGTTCAGCTACAGTCATTCAAATTCTTGCCTTTTTCATTTTGTCATGATGTCCTAAAATATTAGCCCTAATACTAATCCATGCAACAGCATTGTATTAATATGAATTGACTATTATGATAAAATATGGGGCATTTGAATTTGCCTGAACAGTTCAGTTTAGCATACTTTTTGTGCAGTCTAGGACAAGAGAAGCAAATGCTAAATAAAGGGAGTTCTCTGTTTAACTATCTTTTAAAATTCAAAACACAGCCTAATGTAACAGGATGTTTTCTTTCTGTTATTACCTTTTTTCAACTAACTTCCATTCAGAATTTTATCCATGTGTCCAAGATGCTAAGTTATCAGAAACTAGCTAGCATTTCAAACAGCATAATGCTGTAACACTACTATGGGAACATAATCACAGTGATACATTGTTTCTTACTTGGAAATACACAGAGGGCTATAGGTATGAAACACAGACTTGATGGGTAACTCGCCATTAACAAAACTATCACAATCTTTTCACAGGCCACTTGCATTATTCAGGCTGTTCTGGAGTACACACAGGCTCTCTCTTAACTACTAAACCTTGCATGAAACAAAACAGAAGAAATGGACTCCTTAACCACATGCCACTTAAAACCAACTGCCTGGTTAAATACATAGTCGTACCATCATAATTATAGCTCATGTGTGCAGGCAGCTAGCTATGTGGGTGACTGGACACGAACGAAAGCAGGAAATTCTTATAATGTAGCAGGATCTTACTAAGTACAAATGCAAGCTTCAAAACATGAAAATAATAAACATAATGCCATTTATGATGATCACAACACAATGTATGAGTACAGGAAGAGCATTTGCAATGTTTCTGCTTACAGAGAAACAAGAGTTTGTTAGTACAATCAAGAAATAACCTACAAGCTTAATTTGAAAATAGAGAATAAAGAACTACAATCAAAAATAGCAAAGGAACATTCTCAAAATAAAAGTAGTGATATAGTAATGGCATCATTTCCATCCCAAATCAGCCTAAACACTCAGTAGCTGCAATTCTGTTCACATCACAGCAAATACAAAAGCATCACTTTAGTAGTTTGGGTGTCAATAATCAACATTCAACAGAGCTTTTGCATGCAACTTTACCTTAGATGACTGACGATAAAATGGGTTAGTAGTTTTCTGCCCACAGGGAGCAGAAGCTGAAGAAGGGCTATAAAGAGACTCTGGCTGGGGAACAAGAGTTATGAGACAACTAGTAAATAAACATGCAGCTTACACAGACTCTAAAAAGAGGAAGTTTAGTTTCTAGTGATGCAAGCAATTTATATTAAAGCACTGTAGTTTTTTTCTGCAATGTCCATGCAGCTTAGTGACGGAAAACTTCCGTGTACTTCTAGGTCCTTTCATTAATGTCCACAGAATTTTTTAACAGGTGCTGTATTTCTGCATGCGCTCCTCAGACATGCTGTCAATCTCTAACAGATGGTTTTAATTAGACTCCTACTCTGCCCCCCAACAAATTATCTTTCTTGAGGCTTTTCAAAATAGTTTGAGGACGGCGTGCTGGAGGGTATTTCCAAATCCAAATCGATTTCATTCTAAATGGAAATAATACTTAAATCAAATCTTTGTTCCTAAAATAGTTGAGATGGCACTTTCAGGATAAAATATCCCATTCCCAAATACCACCATCTTGAACATTTGCTTCATCTATTACTATGTATTACATCTCTTTTCACATTCTTTATGCTTACCCTTGGTCTGCTTATAATGCTCTGTACCATAAAGACTACAGGATTGCCTGCCTTCCGTATGGCTTCCACAGCTTGTTCGTGGCTGGCATCTCTGAGGTCAATTCCATCCACCTGTAATTGGAAGGCCTCATCTTAACATTGCAAGAAGCTACAAGAGTCATGAGTCAGTTCTGAGTTTTGGTTAGGAAACTTTGACTAAAACCAGACCAACCCTCTGTTTTTAATGGACTTTTCTACAGATTTGGCCTGAGGTCCTTCAAACGCAGGTTTGGGATTTCCAAGAGCACGAATAGAACATCAAATAAATATTCTCTTATTCCTCTGTTTTAAAAATGTTTTCCAACATTTTTAGTTCACACTCTGTAAATTTTCCCACAAGCAATGTAACAGAAGAGAGATGATAATCTGAAGAGAGTAGGAGTGTTTACCAAATACTGCTTCTGCAAATCCCACCTTAAGAAAAAATGATTACCCAGGACTTTATGAGACTTTAAAACTGAAACTTGTTAGGTGCTGAGAAGTCTTTCATACAGTGTACTTTTTTCTTTTACCTTCTTTTTTTTTTTTTTCTAAAGCAAGATAAGATTAACTTTAGCTACGAGACACTTTCTTCAGAAGTTAAATTTTTAGAGCTGGAAAGCTTTCTGTCTTCCAGAAGAATGCATGCACACACAGGATGGCTAAGGACAAATTTGCACCTGGTTGTTTTTTTTTTCATGTCCGTATATGTATGGGTGTGTAAAACATTTTGTCCGGTTATCCAAGTAAGAACAATGTTATGGTGAGGTTAGCATCAGTAAAGTATTGTCACAATGACCACAATAAAAGCTAGAAGCTAACACAAAAAAGTTATTTGTTAGTGGCAATTCTAGCACACAAACTTATAGGATGAGGATTACCCTGAAAACTTTTCAATAGTCTAACTCTACCTTAAACTTTATCATCCAATGCAAATAAGAGAGCACAAAAACAATCTGAGAGAAATTCTAAACCTGTGAGGAACTGAACAAAAACAATAATGCTCTCCAACTTCCCATGTCTGAAAAACTGTATGCACTGCAGAGATGGAGGTTTACATATGTCACAACTTAAGAAACTGAAACCGCTCATTCAGAAACAGTCACATTAACATAACATTTTTTTTTCACTCACCCATTCCAGTTTCTGCAAGCATCACTCTCAGAGACAATTTCACTCACAAAAATCCAGTTATTCCGGTGAAATGAATGTTTTTAACTTTGTGGCCTTCAAGCAAAATTCCACCTCCCAACTTCTTATACACTGCAAACTGTTCCTGTTATAGAAAGTACCACCTATACTAAGGTATTATTTCCTCAATATCAGTACTGTAGCTAACAGCAAACTGCAGTTTTAGTACCACCATTAGTCAAGCCCAGTGTGAGCCAGAATTACCAACTCCATCACTCTGCTTGTAGGGCTTCTTACTGATGGACAGTCAGCTAAGGACATTCAGTAGGGTTACATGGAGGCAGTTTCTATTAGCCTGACACTGGAGACAGGGCAATGTCTGACAGGAAAGATCTGTTCCCTTCAGTATGTTCATTCTGCAGTATCTTTAAGCGACAAAAGCAGAAGTGGCTGCATGAGCACAGGACTAGCTAAGTAGAAGAGAAATGAAGATAAATTCTACCCTGCAATACCACTGGCTACATTATACTGAGGAATGGGCAAAATGTTCTTCATGTCTCAAGTATCAAACACAGATTTCTTCATGTCAGGAGAAAAAAAGTGCCTCCCTTTACTCTTGCACAAGATGCATAAGAACTATTTCAATCAGTTAAGACTTCTGATGGAAATATTCTTGGCATTCATTTTACATGGTTTGCACTGGCTGTTTCTATTGCTACCCAGTGAAAAGGTGCAAAAAGTGAAAAATCTTTTCGTTTCACCAAACTTAAGCTTTTTCCTACACATGCTGGTTTTCAAATAGGCAAGTCAAACTGCTGGCTTTGTAGACCCCTGCTCACACAGTCAGTCATATGTTTCACATTGAATATTCAACTTAACAGGCAGTTGTTTGTACACAAACATCAGCAGATGGTACTACAGTCTGTGTGGTTCAAGTGATATCAGCTGCGGCAACTGCACAGCTGTCAGCCCACCATACATCCATCTCAGTGACTCCTGAGATGCTGGGGGAATTGCAACAAAAGGCATTCAGATGGTACCTCTACAATCCGATCTCCAGTTTTCAGTGTTCCATTTTTGCCAGCTGGGCTGTCTTCCAGGATGTGTTTGATAAAAATCCCTCTCATCACTTCTCCATTGCTGAGGCGGCTTCCCATCCCTCGTCCTCCAACAATGCTGATGCCCAATGACTTGCTAGGCTCTCTCCAGAGTTCAACCCTTTTGCGATAAAAAAAGGACCAAACTAAATTAAAATCTGTTGTCATTATGACAAAGACGCACACTGAAGACACCTGGATTTGCACAATTATTGTGAAAAATTCTTTTGAAAAATTATTTGAAAATAACTCTTCCTTACAAAGTTTTGTCTTTCAGTGGAAGTTATCTACTAGTTGATCAGAAATTCTGTAACTGAGTCTAGTATTAGTCAGCATGTTTTGAGTTCTAATAGAAACTTTGAATCTTTCTCTTCTTCTTTTTTGACTTGATCCCTGCAAGTCAGCTTGGAATAAGTAGAGATAAATTACTATGACAATCAAGACACTTCTAGACTGCAGGGATTTAGCCCAATGGCAGTAAAAGTCAATCATTAATTACTCCAGCAATGCACAACATACATAAGTGCAGCAGTTCCGTTGTTTTTTACTTTTCTCAAAATATGTTTTGGAATTTTTGAATTTCAGATAACATTTTATAATGTGCAAAATCTGCACTTACTTTCTGGGCTGGTTCCAGTTACTTAAAGCTGCATTTTGAAGTTCACTTTCTTCTCCCTCCCCCTCTTCACGTTCTGGAAGCTCTGGAAGTTCCCTGATGACAAACACAATCATGCAATTGATTTCTAAACAATCCACATAATCACTAGATTTTTCTGAAAAATTTCATATATTGAGTAACCCTGACAGTTTCAGAATTTGTACATTGGATTCAGGTAAGGAACTTCTTTTTCTGATGTCTTTTAGAATACATACGGTGTTCAGCGATTCCCTATCCACTTCTTATCTGCAATGAAGTTTCTATCCACAACACAAAACAACGAAGTGCAATTTGGAACTACAACCAAAACAAAGCTAAAGGGAATTTACTGTTTTCAAAATGGAAGAAATTACAACAGCAGCATTCAACTAAATTTACTGCTTTTGGAGATAAATTGCGAAAATCCAATTATTAATCTCTTTGAAAGTTTGGACAGTAACTGCAATGAATTTTTGAAACTGAAGGAAAAGAATGACACAACTTATTCTTTCCAGTTATGTTCCAGAATAACCATTGATACCAAAGTCTTACATTGGAAGCACTTCAGTATTTGTGGCAATCCATAGATCCGATTGCATAGTATTTAAGAGAAATCTAGGATAAGAAAGAACTCAATCTCCTTTTTGGACAGATCAAACAGACTTGTAAAAATACTTAACAATTTGCTAGTCAAAACAAAAAACTCTATTTTTAATAGCTTTTTACTGTTTTTGCTGCCGGTCTGAAGAAAATCATCCATCTTTCACCCCTTCTAAAATAAAGTTTATACTTCCAAAATGTGCAAAGTGTATGGAAAGCGAGCTATTTGGGAGAAAGCTGCATGCCTTTCGACTCACCTGACAATATGTGAAGGAAAAAGTTCAAGTGGCACTGTTCCCTCTGTCTGTTGTCCCAGACTGACCCTGTACTCGTCTAAATTTTCTGCTGGCACATATGTAATACTGCAATAAAATGGGACATGATTAAACTACCATAGGGAACGCCAGTCCTCCCTTGAGTGGGTGTGAGTTATGGATATGAGGAAGCCACTCAAGACTAGTTTGTTTGACTTCAAAGCAACAGTGCTGGTATGCACGGAATAAGCACTCACACAAATCCTTTGCAACTTTCAACAAGTATACATCTATAGTCAAATTATGTAGCTGAACAGCACATAATTTTTTCTAATTAAAGTAAATGGTGCTTGAACAGTGACAGTAACAAGAGACAATCCAGCTTTATTCAAAACATAGATTCCCCATGCAAAGAGAAACATTGAAGGATCTGTGAGGTTTGAGGCACAATTATCACCCTTAATGACTGCTGAAAATGTTTCTGAAAGTTGGCCTGTAGGAGGTTTTGTGCTTTTATGGGTGGTTTTGTATTTATTTTAGATTTCTATGCTTTTGGTGAAGAATGCTTCATAGGTTTGGACATAAAAATGTGTTACGGCACACCACCTATGCCACAGGGACCAATTCCCTGCTCAACTCCTTCCCTCAGATCTTCATGCACTTCTAACCAGTTTAGAATAGTCAGACAGTTGTGTTTCATCAGAAAAATGGTGTACAGACTCCACTTGATGTTTGAATGCCAGAAACAGTCCAATAAACTGAGGACAGTGAAACAAAGAGGGGAAAAAAGATTAAGACATGGAGAATATTTCTTGAAAAGCTTCCATCTGGCAGGCAAAAGGATACCACAGTACCTTGCACAATATAAGCACCGCTACTTAGGTAGCCCTCCTTTAATGATGCTTTGAGTTCTAAAAAAACTACAGCTTAGCTATCATACTAAAGTCTATCAAGAAGTAAGGCTGATGGAAAAATGGCAGGAAAAATGTCTGTTTTGCTATACATCACATTGTTCAAAGAAAAAAATAACATATTTGTCGCAGACATCTTTTATGAAAAATCCTTTCCTTAGGATTTTTCCTCCTTAGAAGCTGAGAGGCCGCAGGAACAAAATGTAAACATTGATTATTTGCTGCTGTGGAATGCAACAGGTGGATCTTTGATTGGCTCATGCTGGATGCTTGTAATTAATGGCCAATCACAGCCCAGCTGGCTCGGACAGAGAGTTGAGCCACAAACTTTTGTTATCATTCCTTCCTATTCTTAGCTAACCTTCTGATTAAATCCTTTTTTCTTTTCTTTTAGTATAGTTTTAATGTAATATATATAATAAAATAATAAATCAAGCCTTCTGAAACACCGAGTCAGATCCTCATCTCTTCCCTCATCCAAGAACCCCTGTGAACACCATCACACATATTTCCCCATAGAAGAGACAGGGCTAAATCAAAAATAAAAGGCCTTGGCCACTTCACGAGGATATGTAAGCTGCTGGGAAGAGATCCTTTCAAGTCTGAGGCTTTCATATGGAGCTGTCTCTTGTCCATCATTCCTGAGTGATGCCATCTTTGTCACACCCTGATTACCACTGATTCCCCCATGTCAGTAGTTTTCTGCTGAATACATCAAGCTTCAGAACAAATGCAAATAAAATTTTATCTGACTAATGCCATCAGTCTAAAACACTACCAAAAACTATTATAAGGGTCACCTTAATTTGTCCATCTGTGTATGTGTCCAAGCATGTTCCCTACCTTTTCTCACACTTACCGTATCTAGAAAAGTGAAAAGAAGTGTCCAGGGTGCTGAACAGAAGGAACTTCCTAGTTCTTTTAATGGAAATTTCTAAAACCATATAATCCATATAAATCTCCCTGTTCTGCATTGGCCTTTTTTCAAACATGTAAGTAAGTCTTACTCCACTTGACACAACATATTTTCATTTTGGAGTGCTGAGAAATTAACATACACTTTGAAACAAACTTTAAGCACTATTGGCTTTCCTGAGGGCATTCTAGCACTGCAAAATGCTAAAGACATGCAGCATCTATTCTGCGAAGACCCAGCAGTAAAACAGGAAGAAGTAAGAGAGAAAAGAATTTGGGAGAATAATGACTAATATTTCTCAGCCATCTCCAACTCCAGGTGCACTGAGCTACAGCAAACTACTAGTATTATGCTCACAAAACTCTCATGGGTCAGATGCAGCAGCTTCACCCAACAGGTCCACAAGAATACCTTGCCTCTACAAAAACTGTAAGACCTCTAAGTTACATTTCAATGTAAGAAAATGTAAGATTCGTTCAGTTATATTCATCACTTATAAAAATAAGTAGGAAATAATGTAGCTACAGAAAGATACAGTAAAGAAACCAGAACTTCTGGCTAGAACACCTGGACAATCTCCTTTGTGCTAAACTGAAGCAGGAAGCCATAAGTATGAAAAGGAAAATGGGACAGTCCTATCAAGGAAATAGGTTATCCCAGATTCAGTCTGAATATATATAGCAGAGTGTGATCTCTGACAGTACAGTGGCCATTATATACCAACTCTTGTCTAGTCCTTTTCTGCAAGGAGCACAAGGCAAGCAATTATGCAGACTGCCAAGGTCCAATGACAGCAGTAGTCCTTACCCTATGCATGACTACTTGGGTTCAGCTGATCTCAAGGGGGAGGCAAACCATATGCATTCCAACTTATGGGATACCCTACTGTGTTTTGTTATACGATTAAATAACTGCCATTGTGCTGAATCATTAAAAAGGTACAACTCAAAGGATGCTCTCCAAGAGTTTTAAATGCTACTTAGAAACATCTCTGTAAAGCTGCCTTAGCTTCCTTTTCTGTGTACAGCACTGGAATTATAAAGAAAATAGGGTTGTTCTACCATTTTTTAAAAATGGATCTAAAACTGAACATCTGAATTATCCTAATTGATTTCCACAGATGGAATAAAATTTAGATAATCTCACTGGCACCTGTTACATTTTAGTTCTTTGGAAAAAACACATTAATTATATTCTAGTGCTTAACTACAGCCTAATAGCCTAGTATAAAGCACTCAAATGAACATTCAGTATGTTTTTAACAGCTCATTCTTATCTACATGTTCAATCCTACCTAGGTCTCTGTAACACTTCAGTTGTTTTACAAACATAAACCAGAACACTTGCATTTTGCAAAAAAAATAACATACAAAAAAGAAAAACAAATTGCATGGATCAAATACATGAGGAGTTATATTCTGTGTGGAGTTCATCTTTGTATCTCGCTAATGATTTCTAAAGTCCAGTTAACAGCAGAGGTTTCCCTAACTGCTCTTATTACCTGTATTACTGACATGACTGTCCTCCTACTCTCTCTGTTCTGCATGTTATTATTGAAATGAAAGAGTATTGCCCTGCTTAGTGCTCATGGGCAGACACCTCACATTTATCAAATCCATCACTTGCTAGATTGCTGCTGGAGCTCACTTGGAGGTCAAAGTGAGGTCTGAAGACATTCAGCATCATCCTGAACAGCTCAGCCAGTGGCTAGGATCATGAGGGGCACAGAACAAGAAGTGTTTTTGGCTCCTCTGGCCAATTCTGTTGAACTTTGTGCTGTAAAGCAGAAATAAAACCCCACCAAGGCACCAGTTCATCTGCAAAACAGACTGGTAATAGTCTTAATACAGCTACAGGGAAGAACGTAAGAAAAACAAGGGCCAGAAAACAGATATGAAGGCAGAGAAAACAAAATAAATAAATGTACGCTCCACTTCTGTGTCATATTTCTTTGCTGCAAGAGAAATTAAAGTTCAACAATTTCAAAGAAAAGTATATGCATGGTTTAACCATCTTCTTCTCTTTTGTAGATGTACAGCTTGAAAGAAAAGTGTTCTGGTTTTCTTTCTTAAAAGCTATCACCACTTCTCCTACCCCCAGAAATATGCACTAGCAACTAGAGCAGTGACAATGGAAACACCAATGGTTTTACTTATGAAAGTATCTTGTAAACACAACACTGCATGCAGTACAGAGGAACATTTATCACATGCTTGACTGAACAGCCACACAAAACCTTGAAACACCAACAAATAAATTACAAAGTATGGAAAATGCTTAGGACAAATTACTGTAATTAACAATTAAGGTTCAATTTGAACCCTTGCATATATGAAGGAAGTAAAATGTAAGTGCCACAGAAAATATGACACTGAGATTAATCCAGATATCAGTACATTGTACTCATGCCAATTCTAGAAGTGAACCATGTACACATACACACAACATGCACACGTGCTCTGAGCACATCTTGGGTGGCTGTCATAGATGAAATTTAAATATATTAGCAATATTTTTTTTCTGGTATTTTAATTCCAGACTTAGAAAGCACGTTCCAATCTTCAAGTTTAAGGCCACATATAAATATATTATACAATTATACACACACAGTTGTATCTTTCTTAATTAAAAAATATATATTCACATCCACATGTGCAGCCACATGTGCATGCACACACAAATATACATGAGAAGAAAGAGAATATGTACCTATATCTGGATATATCCCTGACATTACTACTGATGTCATAAAAGCATGGAATGATTTTACAGACAAGTTGCAACACAGAGCCATAATGAGTTTCTGAATTGCCAATACTCACACATAACACAGGGCCTGATCATCAGCAGGTGCTGGAGAAGATCTAGAACGTGAAGCATACGATGCAGCATCTTTTTACAATGGTGTTAATTAATATCAATGTCTCATGCTGAATGCGAGAGGCATACTTATGTATGTAGAAGTGTGAGCTGTTTTTTTTTTTTTTCTTTTTTTTCTCCTGTTCCACCTCCACTTCATCTAAATCTAACCCAGAAAACATCTGCTCTTTATTATTGTCTATAGCACTGATTATTACGAGGCATGGAAAATGGAATTGCAATCTCTCACATTTCTTGATCAGGAATTCATCCCCCCCATTCAGTCAGGTGAATTCTAATTCAACTTTATAATTATCTGACAGATGCTACAAGCCTCCGCTGCTGAGCACAAAACACTGGCTTTATTACAGAAATACAGGAGTTTCTGGCAAGGTAGAGTGAGAAGTGAAACGGAATACATTCAGTAAGGCACTTTTCTACACACAGAGGAGAAAAAAATTAAATACGCAACTCTGAAACTCAGGCTGCTTGTTCTTGAACTATTCAAAATCAAATATCATTTAACAGAATTAAAGAATGCCTTTACATGGCTGGTAAAAACAGCTTTGCGTTTTATCTGCAAACACTATTTGAAATACAGCTTTGGAAGCAAAATACTTCTGCTTAATCACTTTTTTGGGCCACCCAACTAGCCAAAAAATGCTCAATCTACAAGGGGCAAATTTTGAAGTAAGGACTAAGAGGAATGATATCTAGATGGTCACGTCTGAGTGCTAGCATACCCTTGTTCTCCAAGGAAGACACCAAAGAGATTCAACTTAAATCTTTGAAATGATGACCCTTAAATCAAAAATGCTGCAAGGTGATGCACCACATCAGCTCCAAATTGACAAATATGGGAGAGAAATGGGGGAGGAGTGTGTATCCTTCTCAGCAAACAGAAAGAACTATCTTAACGTGAAGCTCCTCATCTCCAAATTTCTGACTTGGGGTGCTAGCCTCATGTTTGTATCATAATATTTTTCTGGGATCCTCTACTGCTCCTTCAAGTTAAAAATGAAACAAAAGTTTTATGCTGAATAGTACTACAGCAAAACTATGTAGTCACAAAAATACTGTCATTTTTCTTGCAAGACTCCTTTAGAAGCTACCAATGGATTTAGTCTTTCTGTTTCTAAAGTGGAGAAAAAATACTTTCTAAAGTGAAGGGAAAAACCTCTGAAACTTGTCACAGGAATGCAAAAAAGAACAATACAAAATAAAAGACAAAAATCTTGAGTAAGAATATGAATAGTAATTGCTCCTTTTCTGCAATATCTTTCAGAAATGGGATGCATTTTTCTCTGGAAAATCTGAATATCCACACCTAAGGCAAGATTTTACATAACATAACTGCAAAAGTATAACAGTATAAAGTTTCTAACATAACTGCAAAAGTATAAGACTACAAAACAAAATTTGTAGTCACACAGCATAAAATAGAGCAGCTATAAAAGCATAAGCACAAATAGTGAACATACTATGTAGTACTATGACTACTAACTATAGCATGAAAAAAGACTCCTCATAGAAGAATAGTGCTGCAGCATTTGTGTCTCACACACACACATGCATGTGCACATACAACTGACTTCAATCATGACAACTGGGAGTCACCGTTTGGAACCCTACAGTAATAATCAATGTCAGACTTGATCAACACTGACTCGCTTATATTCCTGAGAGCATTAACAATAATGTAATTCATTTTATGAGCATATTCCTTTATTTAAACAGGCTTACATTAAATCATAATCTTAACAGCTATGGGGCAGGCAAGTAACCCCAGTAGCCATTGTGAAGGTACTCTGCCCACCTGTTCCCAAAACACTAGATCCCTTCCAAGCTGGAATACTTCTGGGCGAGTATGGAATGCCCTGCTGTCCATTCTGAACCCAGTTCTAACCTCAGTTACACCCGTAACCACACTAGGACTGGACTGATTCTTTCAAGGACACCCTTACCAATAAGTAGAGGCTTCTATTACCAACAACTCCATTAATCCCTTTCCATATCTGACCCAATAAATCTTACCACATGCTAAACAGAGAAAATAGTCACTAGGTTTTGAAGCTGGAAACTCAGCATTGGTGTGCCTACAGTTCCACCCACATCTTCAGGAACAGCCTCATTTCCAGATGCTTCTTGTAGGCAAAGTTAATTCCACAACCACAGCAACTACAAAGAATTGTACTTTATGGCAGTTTAAATTTTGTAATTTTGTGAACCTGAGGAAAAGAAACTTTCTCCTCAAAAGGGATTCTCAAAACTTATATTAACTATTGGAAATTTGAAACTACTACTACCAAGAGCAGACAGTTATGTGCAAGAGCAACAGCTCATTCATATGTACTAATAAAAAATTGCAAGTGCCTACAGAAAACAGTGATTCTAATGTTTGTCATAGACGTACTGAAATGTTTTAAGCATTAATGTTCTGCACTGACATCATATTTCACACTTGCTGTCTGGCACCCAAAACCAAAAGCCATGAAAAAAACTAGATGAAATTACTTGTGCAATGGCTGGGAGAGTTCACCTTCAAGAACCACAAACATCTTGAGAAAATTGTAACTTTCCTCAGAAGAGTCATACTATAAATGCAAAATTCTGTCTAATCCTATTCTTTCTGTAAAACTAGGCAGGACAGTAATAATGATGATTCTTATGACAGTGATTTCTAAGAGTATCTGAAGCCTCTCACTTAAATGATCTCATCTTTGAAATCCACGGAAATGTGATCTGTAGGTGAAATATCCATCTGACGCTGCAACTTAAATTGATGTGTAATAACAAAATTTGCATTTAAAATACTTGCGTAAATTATAAAAAAAACCAAACTGATCATCAGCTTTTTCCTACCATAACTCATCAACTAGTTTTACCTACTTTATGTCTGGTCCAATGAGCGAATGTCGTCTCAGCATAGCGCGGGCTTGTGCATTGGTTAAGTTAGTGGTTGACTCTTCATTAATGGACAGGATGCAGTCCCCCACACCAATCCGTCCATCACGACTTATTGAGCCTCCATGGATGACACTGCGAACTACCATTCCCAAACCATCTTTATTGGAACTTACTGTCATCCCTACAGTAAAAACATATGAAACAGTTAATGTCTTTGAGCCACAGCTCTGGGTGCCAAGATAAAGAAATGGGGCACAGGGAAAGGAAAAGTCAGCCAGCCAACCTGCCAATGACAGCAACTACAAATCACAGTCACAATATCTTGTCACAGTCACTTTATCTTGTTATCAGTTCACATACTCAGTTCAATACAAGAAAAATTAAGACAGTGGAATATTTAAGCAAAAAATAAGAAAGATAATGAAATTGCTTAAAAACCATTTAAAATCACCACTCTTCTAATGGTTCACTGAGTTTATACATATTTACTTTTGTTTATGACAACTCTATTTGGAAAGGTGGAATGATTAAACAGGTAATTAATAGCTGAAAACAAATACACACTTATTTTCAACAGAAAGCATGAATCTGATCCCACTGAGATGCTGGTTGTGTTCCCGCTCTCCTAGGTGGGCCTTAGCTCAGACCCAGAAGAGCATTCTGACATCTTTGAAAGTCTGTATATTGCTAATGGATACAGCCCAATATTCTACCTGAAACAGAAGGATACTGCTTCTGAATATTTATACCCTCTAACTTCACTTTCTTTCCAGTAATAGGAATAAGACGGATATCCTCTTGGCCTCTCCTCTCCCATGGGGAACGTATAGGGACTGACTTATGATGGCCCTCATGCATCAGTGTGACTGTTCTTACACACATAAGTTGTCACTGTTATCTTCAGGGCAGTTGGTGCTCATGAAACAGACCCTAGTAACAGTTTCAGGAAAAACTCAGTTCTTCACTAAGGCAGTGGGAAATGCAGGGCTGGAACCCTGAAGTCCACTCAGTGTACTTCCACTATCTTAATAATGCTTAATAAATACTTTTTATTTTTTCAAAATGTTGTTTGAAATTCTGAACCTAACCTTGCTGTTTGGCTAAAATAGTAACAGACATTACTGAGGGTAGTGTAACATCCCTTTAGGAAAACATCACACATACAACAGACACCCTCTCCCTTTTTCTATGCTGACACCATCATTACAGATCTGAAAGCCTGATGTCACACTTTGGAAACCTACAGTTTCAGATTAAAAATGCAAATTCCACTATAAAGTTGCCAAACTTTTTTCAGGACAATGGCATTTCAGCCCTTCTGCATTTGGGTGCTTCTCATCTTTTAAAAAATCACAGTCAAAATGTTAGAGCTCCAGCAGCGGCTGGCATTAAAGAGCTGCTCCAAAATACAGGTGACATTATTTGAAAGGAAAAAAGAAGTGCCAGCTCCTAACCCTCAATTATTTAATCAATGCAGCTGCAGCTTGCAACATCATTCACAGCTCTTGACTTAGCTGCTTTTTCAAAAATCAAGGGTAAAAGCAGTGCAGCCATGTGCTTAAACTGGTCATTGTGCTGAAGCTGCTTCCCAGGCCAGAGCACACTCAGACTGGAAGAAAAAGGCTTCAGTCAAAAGCCAGAAGAAAGCAATATTCACACTCATATTTTGTACATATCAAGACCAGTCTTATTTTTTATGCATAAAATGTCTGCCAATATGGACCCTGCTGAAGTTTGTATTTTCATGCCGTATCAAGCTTGAGATGAAATTTGCTTTGATGTTCACTGCACTTAAAATATTCATTCATAAATGAAAACCTACTCCACTGAATGAAGAGTTTATTGCAAAGAAAACATTTTTTTACAAAATCTGGTTGCTTTGAAATGCATTGTGACCTACACTTCATACTGCCTGGCAATGAGGCTGTATGAAGTGTAGGTAGTAGTAGTTAAACAAGCCTCTTACTCCAACAAAAGATGAACCTTACACCCACATCACCCTTTCCTACATCTTTTTATTTTTCAGATCCTGATTTTAAACCAGATCCATTTTGAAGGATGGCTGTTTCATGAAGGTGATATGTGGCAGACTGAGCATCCAGCCATCAGAAAGCAGTTTATTCCAGGTCAAGATGCCCACCAAAAGACAGCATCACAGCTGTAAAAAACTGACACCCACCTCTGCACAGCAAGGAAGTCCTGACTTGGGACTGTTTATAAACATCCAATTCTGTGGACAGCCCATTTTAAACGTCTGCAGAGTTATTAGCCAGCACCTACACAAAGTCCTGCCCTACCAATCCCAAAAAGTCTTCAAGATTATGCAGTTGGCTGGAAGAAGCAATACTAGGAACCTAAATGAAACCAAATAAACAAACAAGCCACTAACAGGAGGCATACATCACTTCCTTTCAACACAAAGCCTTCCCTTTCAACACAAAGCATGGGCTCTCAGAGGGTTCTATTCCTGTTCTCCTCCTCACACTGTCCAGGGCCACACCTGAGAGTTGGATAGGACAATGAAAAACATTATCATCTGTTGTGTGCGCTCTCTCCAAAATAAGTTTCTGGTCAGTATGCTCAGGAAGTTGCAGATATCAAAAAACTTAGAACTTCACTACAAAACGATAATATTATTAAGCCAAAAATACTGCCTATTAAATTTATCAATGACATGATTTTTAGAAACATTGAGGCACTTTGGATTCAAACTTGAGGCAAGGAAGCAAGCAGCTTGTTTAGTCCCATCTGACCATCCTCAGGAAGCAAGATCATTTTGTGTTTACAAATATTTGAAAGCTTCATCTTTAGCTCTTTGACCACAGTGTTCCTCTACAGCATTCCTTGGCTATACCTTGGTTTTCCACTACATTAGTACATTGAAAAATGATGCATTAAAATTGTTCTGCAAACATTTAGGAAACACTAAACTCCTTTATGGGAGAACAGATTGTCAGTTAGACTGCACATTTCACTTCTGTGTTCACAATGACAGCAAATGGATCCAGTGCCACCACTGTCAAACAGGGAAAGAGCAGCAAAGAATGAATGTCCTGTTCCTACTAAATGGAAAATACTTATTTTTTACTAATTAAACATGGAACGTACAAGAGAAACCAATAGCCATATTCCTGAAGAGTTTACAAAAAAAGTTCACTAACTTACCTAGGCTTGAATTGCCTTTTGCAATAGTGATAGTCTTCTCATACATGTTTTTGACTGAATTTTGGGGTGTGGAATTTCCCTCAAAAGATACTGGGCATCTCTTTTCCATTAAAAGCAATTGATCCTAACATAAGGGAAAATAACACCAGCTCAGTTTACCAAGATAAAAAAGATTGGTCACACTGATCTCAACTACTTTTGCCTTACACAAAACCCATGCATATAAATAAGTCAGATTCCTTTTACAGACAGAAAAGTCAGTTCACCAAAGATCAATATTTTCATTAAATATTATAAATTCTGTTTTCATTCAGGCAATGTACCACATCTATCACAAAGCATGCTTTTAATTTAGACGTATCAAAATTAGTATAATGAATTCAAGGGTTTCACATTCATTTACCAGAGATGTCTAACATTTTGCCAGTACAAAGTAACAAATTCTGTAAGAAATTGCAGCTCTTTTAAGCATTTCTTAATAAATCACTGAATGGAATAAATAAGAAACACATGTCACAGTGACTGCCATATAAAGGAAAATTATGTTTGCACACTGCACTATCACAGATCAGTTTGTGAGCTGAACTGCACAGGTTTACAAGAACAACATGATGCAAGATATTCACACCACCACTCCTTGGCTTCCTAGGCCCAATTCCAGCTGTGCATCTCCTACGTGCACTCATGTCCCTGTGAAGGTTAACAAGGGCTAAGACAACTCCCATCCTGTCCAGGAGGTGCCCAGCAGTGTCAATGATGCAAGGTCTGAGAAGACTTGTATATACCCCTGTACTGCCAGCCTCTGAGAAAATACTGTCTTGATGACAGTAAAATAAATTCTGTCTTGTTTTGGAAAGGACCATGTCCCAAAGTTTTGACGTGAGCTAACATATTCAAAGGAAGTTAATAATCAAAGAAATATACATGGCTATTGGCTTGTGACAATTCCCGCAGGAAATTCTTTGGTCTAATTACAGCCTCTCTGAATGTTTTTTAAATGATTGTAAAAAAAAAAAAAAAAGGCAAAAGACTTTACGTTTTCATTGGGATCAAGCTGTGTAGTAGTAGCAAGGCTTGTATTTAGTACAACTTCTGATGCTGTCTGAGATGTTGCCCATGTTGCTGTATTTTCACTTTCATTCTGGTTGATATCTGAAACCTCCAGAGTCAGAAGATCTATTTTAGTAAAATCACTTGCAGCTTCCAGGCTACTATCCACTACAGATTTTTCATCTCTCAGTCTCTGATTCAGATTCATGTTGTACAGACTCTTCTCAGATACATGGAAATCACCTGTAGCATTTGGGCATTCCTCTCCAACAGACTGTTCAACACAGGAGACAATGAACAATCACTATTCATTTGTAGTATAATTCAAAACCACATTTCATGCTAAAACCTTAAACAAAAATTAATCTCATAGAATTTAAACATATTGCTGTGAGATCAGCAAGACCAACCTTATCTGCAGTTCCCTACAGGCATTCATTCTACTATAAAGTGAACTTGATTTCTTAGACCATTTCTTTTGCTTTACAACACCAGAAATCAGTACAAGTTACTAACTCTAACTTGAATAACTCCATTAAGTTTTTAAAATTCAAGCATACAGTTGTTTTTCTTAGGTGAAAGAATTCTGCAATACTTTCAGCACGCTTAGCAAGGAAAGAGGAATTTCAAGCAGCTCAGACAATAAGAATGTACGGTTATCTTCCATTTAACTGAGCAGAAACTTTCAGACTTCTCTTCCTTTAGAGAGTGACAAGTAAAAACTGGGTCAAACCTCAGCAAAACGTGAATATGGGGGATTTTAAATGTGACAACAATGAAATACAATAATGCAATTGTAGAAGCTTACTAGTTATAATTATTGCAAATCTACCAATTATGGCTGCAGTACTAGGACTAAGTTCCCTACACATTTGTTTAGACTTCCAAAATTCTGAGGCCATGACTTTGAAATGTTTCAAGGGATTCCAACAATCACAACATTCTGAAAAAAAAAAAAAAACAAAACTTAAAATATTCTCTATCTGACCTTTTAGAGTAAGTTATTTTAAAAATAGTTAGGCCATTAGATTTTAAAAAGATATATCAAGGACTCAGAAGTTAGACTTAGAGGCTCTATATCAGTATTTGAGATTTTTTTCTGAAATGCAATAAGAGAGCTCAAAATCAACTGCCTCTATCTGTCTTGTAATCCACCAGTCCTATTAATTCTTCTATTGCTTCTCCAAAAACCTGGGGAGATGTGCTTGGGGATATTTTGCAACATTTTGTCTCAAGAGTCCTAGAATTCATTTTTGTCAACTTTCATGAAGTACATACAGGCTTGTTCTGCCCCCAGACAAGAATCAAAAAAGGCTTACCAGTAAATAAGTGGTTTAAGTAATAGCTGAGAAGATAATTGAGTAGAGCCTAAATACAACTAATCTGCATGATACAATCAATGACATAATTTCCTACCTTTTTGAGAACAGAACACAATACTACAATCTATTTAAATTATTTTACAAGGTTTCAAATGCAGGTGGGACATCTTAAGCTTGTTTCATATCCATTTCCAATTCAGTGAAAACAAGCATCAAATCATACTCAACATTTATTTTGTATGCCATATTAAGAGTTGCATCATACACTCATTTTTATTTCTGTTTCACTTAAAGAAAAGCCAATGATATAATTTTTTAGGACAAACACAATTCCAGGAATTCGTAACTATAGTAACATGTGGCCTCACTAGAGCATCTGCATTATTTAAAATAGGTTTTTCAACACCTATTTTAAATGCAACACCAAAGTGACCTGGCCGAATCTGCCAACTGCCCTGTAGCCAGAAAAAACTGAAATATCTTTGCATTCCTCACAGCATCAAACAGTGCTGTTTTAATTTTTACTGCATTTTCCATGTTTCAAGAGTCTTCATCAGACAGATCTTCCCACTATGTTTGTGTTTTGAATCATGAATAGGCTGCTTGATGAGAACTTAGTACTCACTTCATACTAGTCTACAGAGATGGACACTAAAAAGTCAGGACCATGGTATTTTAATAGAGTATGTAAAGCAAAGCTATTTTTAAGTCAATGGTGAAAATAACTAAAGTCTTTCTAGAGCCTCAATGTGATATCTAATAAATCCAGTCTCTATCTCACAAAATGCTCCTAAGCATGTAAAATGCACAATCCATTTAAGTAACAATTACGGAGTTAAACAATGCAAGCTGTCCCACTGGCACAGCAGAAAATGTGCTCTTCTGTGGATTAGGAGAAACCATTAGAAGATTAATCTTGCTTTCTAACCAGCATCTCATAAGAGCTAAACATATTCCAGAAAGGTTAATGGGAGTTACTGCAGCTCAGGTGTGGCAGAAAAAGCAGCAGCTACTCTATTCAAGACCACAGACTGCAAACCCAGTGGTTTTCAATGAAGACTGCTAGGAGAATGGAATTGGAAAGCTCTAGGTTAGTGATATTAAAATCTAAATATTAAAAAAACCATAAAAAACTATGGAAAGAAAGATAACGCAATCAGGTCATTATGGGTATGTGACTAAGAACCAAAAAAGCTATTATCTTCTTATTGCTCTGAAATAAATCTTCATTTATTGCTTTACATAAAAACTATTAACAGAGTTTGGACATACACAGATTTGCTTTTCATGACAGCATCACTATGAAAATTTCATTCAAAACCACAGAAACAAACAAATTATGAAGGATAAAAGTAAAAATAAGGATGAAAATTTACTCTTGCTTTTCATACTAAAATACAGAGCAACAGAGTAATTTTGTGTTACCACTCTTTACTATACTTTGAATGACAACTATTACTTTCTAGCAGACTGCTCACCACACCTTTAATACTACAAACAGTTCACCATACTCTGGCTAAATCATGCTTTATCTAGCAAAAATCCAAGCTTTGTGCCTACTATGTGCCTCTCTCTTCAACAAAGACATCTGCAAGATATCAGCGCTACTTTAAAACAAATTTTTCCCTGCTAGCAAATAGAGCATTTTGAACCAGGATGACACAAAACGTTTCTATCTGATCATACAGCCTGCTCACACTTAAAATCAAAGTTTGCCATCAATAAAACCATCCTCAATTTTACCTTGGGAGTTGATAATGGAAGAGAGAAGCTGTCGTTCACCTCACCACTACAGGCACTGTCGTGCAGAGCTGTCACTGAGTCCTGGAAGACGTCTCTCTCCAGAGAATACTGTGATTCTAAGGTGGACTCATCCGCTAGATCTGCCTCACCAGAGTCCACCTAATAACAAAAGCAATTCAATCAGCCAGGCTGTTGCCATCACACCACATAAGCCTCAAACACATGCACACCAGCCACTACATACTGACACTTTTCTTCTTTTTCTGTTTCATTCCATGTTTTAGATTGAAATTACATTTGCACAGTGCAGTAGAAAAATTTTCTGCTTCTAGTAAATCTGTGTTACTACTTCTTCAAAGGTTGCAAAGAATATCTGAAGTAATGTAAGAGTCTGAACCAGAATAAGTTGTGGGGCTGAGGCACACTCATGCCTCTTAATGGAAGTACAAAGTGTTGGGAGAATTCCACTGTACTTTTTGGTGTCTATATTTTGATTTGTTTACAGCTCTTTTTCGTTTTTCTTTTTAATTTTTTTCAGCATGGAAAAGATAGTAAACTTCACTTGGTAACACATGTCAGGAATGTTCTCTTCACTCAACTTCTTAGGATCAGTTATTTTAAAACTCTCTTAAAAACAATTTTGAAAACTACAGAGCTTTAAAGTGCATTTATATGAAAAAATCTTTATGTGATTTTTTTAACAGATTTTAAATTATTTTGCTTTTGACAACAAAATTACAATAAGGATTTGTATATTTCTATTATGCTTACATGAGAAAATTTTTAGAAGTTTCAGACATTGACATGGGTAGTATTTTTGTCTTTTTTAAAAAATGAAACATATTTTTTTCAAATACTCATATTCTTTTAAATACAAGAATAAAATTAAACTCTAAAACCCCTAATTTATGGTGCTTTGTACAGTACACTTTGATTATTATTTCATCTCCCTGGCAGAGCTCAAGAACATATTGCAGGCCAACAAAATGATCACTGGATTAAAAGCCATGCTCATATGATAAACTTGTATGAAGCAGATGAGTGCACCTGAGATGGGATCTAACTTGTTTTTCAGCCCCTGTGGTTAATCATATTATGAATCCATTATAGCAGTAGCAACAATCTGCAGTAATTCAACACACTGATTCCTTTTCAGGGTAAAAAAGATTATTTTTTTTTTATTATTTCAAGCCTACAGACTTAACTGCTAATCCAAACTGCTTCTTTGCTGTAACTTACTCCCAGCTCATCTTCTTGAAAAAGCATATTCATTTTACCAAAGCTATGTCCTAAAAAATATTGTGAAAATTCAGAACATATCTGTAAAATCTGAGTACTGATCTGTCTATGAAAAACAGTATCTCATATGTGCACTCTCAAAACATATCTTCAGCTGGGTGACTGCACATTTAGTTTCCCATTTTGCACATTTAATTAAGACAACTGACAAACTTGACTGACAATTTTATTATGTCATGTATTTTCATTGCTTTTTTCACAAGTTTTTTTTTGTTGGAAGCACAGGTGGAAGTCAAATATTTTAGACAGTTTTAATTTGATCATTTCAACACATATTCAATTAAAGGTTATTTAGAATACAAAATTCGTGCTTCTTCTAAATTAATGGAGCAAGAAAAATACGGTTACCTAACTGCTAAAGGTAACAAACTGAAGAATTAAAAACAGGAGTCTTCTTTAAAAGCAAGCTGTTAATCAGCTTGCCATACACAAATGTGAAAAAACAGCAAACCTGCTGGAAGCAGTAATGCAGAGATTTTTTCCTTGACAGGATGTATTTCAGATTTTTGTTCAATTTTGACTTTTTCTCTAATGAACTAAGTTCTCATGTTTAGAAGCTGCTTCCCTGCTCAGGTCCCCAGAAAATGAGGGCCTAATCATTTCAATATCAGACCCAGAACAAACAACCATGAGAATACACACTTAGAATACATACATATACATGTGTATTCTGGGTTGTTGCTTCATTGTATTTTTATTTTATTTTGTGGGAGGAGAGGTTGGGGGATTTTTTGCTGTGCCCTAGGTCCTGTGTCTTTTTAATCTGAGATCTTACTGGCAACTTCTGGGCTATGTAAGGCACTGAATGCTCAGGTAAGCCGCATTGTTCGTACAAGTGAAGACCTTTTGACCTTGTAAATCTCATAATCACTGATTGATGTTGAAGGCCGAAGAATATTACTAAGGGGAAGTATTTGCAGCTTTTGAAGACAGAGTATTCCTTGTAAAGCTGGATTACATGCAAAAAGGGAATATCAAAAACCTTCCACAGTAGAAAAGTGATGTATTACCATACATGGAAAAATAAGCACAGGAAAAGGTGCACATCTGAAAAGATGAGATTTCCAAAGGGCTGCTCAATGCATGCAAGGACAAGTGGATAGCCATGCACTTTTGAAAACATCAGCAAAATACTTTTTTTTTCCCTAGCATTGAACATATCAGAGGCCAGATTCACAGCTCATGCAAAAAGACGAAGTCTCTAGACACCAGTTTCTACAAAGTCAGAATCCATCCCACCTACGGTGGATGAGTAATGTGGAGACAGTGAACACTAAAAAATAAGCATGGACAGTGACAAGGCAACTCCTTTCACTACAAAATGCAAAGATTGAAGAAATCTGTGGTAAGTTGGGCCACTAACCAGAGCCAGCTCAGCATGGAAGAGGGCTGCATCAGCTGGCCCCTCTTCCTCAAGTGACTGGGCAGTGTAGAAAAAGCAATCTTCCTTAGCAGAGACATAGCCCTCCTCAGGTGAAAGCTGCAGAAAGAACGAAGCTCTGAGTCGGATGAGTGGCCTGGACACAGCAGGTGCAGTGTGCATTCTGCGAGAGGGGCAGGGGGCTGTTTAGAAAGGCAAATGGATTCCAAATGCAGCAAAGAGATCATTTTAAACACAGTCACAGTATTCAGGGTCTTTTTTTTTTCAAATTTACCTGAATTGATTCAGCTTCACACCTCATTCTAAAACCCCAAATAATGAAAAAGGTCTGTCCAGGTATATCACAGAGCCCACAGCTTAAGTCTAGGCTCATTTTCAGTTTCTGGTCCTAATAAAGATATACTAAAACTGCCATCACAGCTGCCAACAGAGAAAGAGCCTAACAGCAAAGGTCTTTATAATCTTGCTAGCCACAGAGTAATCTTGCTTGCAGGCAGGAAGACTTCATCTACTCTCTGTGTTTCACAATTGCATCTGTCAGCCTCTAGAGGACAAAATGTAACTCTGACTACAAACCAAGACCTTTTTCCAACATAACTTGATAGTAGGTGCAGTTGTCCAGTACTGCAAAAGAAGCAGGGATTATTTGCAACATTTAATCACTTGGCAAACTTAATACATGAAATATTGAAGTGAAAATGCTGTATATTTACAACTTTAGGGAAACAAAACCCCCATGCATTTTCTCTTTTAGAGTGGCATCTTTTAGAGTATGAAATTTCAATTGCAATTAACATGGAGTCTCCAATTTCAAAAAGTTAATTTAGCAGAGCAAGTTAAAATGTATTCTCTTACTACAAAAAGCAAGGTTTCTGGGAACTTAAACAACAGACATTCCCTCCCACTATGTCCACAAAGATCCACTAAGAATGAAAATTTGGTATCTACATCCATAAGGGTTACAAGATTATAAATTTATAAAAAACAAAAATGAAACCCTTAAACTGTACTTGCACTTACTAATATAGAGAAAGGTATCTTCCTTGTATGTATGAACTAATGCCATTCTCCTGATTTGAACTTAACCCACCAGGGATGCTCATTCACTAGCATTCTTACTGCTATACTATCTCAGTGACCATGGGTAATCTAACTACCTTAACTAGACTAACAGACTACCTTATAAAACCAAACCTGAAATAACAAGTTAGATGTATACAAACTGAAGATGACACAATATAACATAAACAAAGTGTGCTGTTTAAATTCAAAGATTGCATAGATACTTGTGAGGGGCTGGAATGTTAATGGTGAATGCAACAAACATTTGCCGAAGGAGCAGGCACTTTGCTGACCAAGCACAAAGTAACCACCCAGTTACAGAGGGGGTGCACACCCACCACCCAAGGCTACAAGCTGGGTTTTGAGCCAGATAAGGGAAGAGGCTGGTAAAAATCAAATCCTGCAAGGTGCCATAGGGCTTTTTATCATGTCCATGTCCTTACACAAGTGGCTCAGGTGTGAAAACTCCCCTCTAGAGAACTACCAGGACACTCACATGAAGCCTGAAGGCGTTCATGCCTTCTCATGGGCTATAATTGGCTCCATCATGCTAACCTGAGAGGAAGCTGTAACATCTTAGGTGCCCTAAACCATCAAAGAGAGAAATGCCCTGTGATCTATAGTGTTACATAAGACAGTGTAAAACTCGCCACCTCATGGGAAGTAGTTGGGCATTCTCACCTAGCCTGAGTGTGGATTAACTAATTGAACTTTGTGTTTCATGGGTTTCCCCCATCCCCAGTGGATCAAGACTGTGACCAGCACTTTGAAGGGGTACTGAAATTGCAACAATCAAGTCATGTCACTGGATCCATGGGTAGTGACTATATACCTTTCTACCCTTATCCCTTCTTTTTCTCTCTTTTCCCTTATACATTTTCTGAACTGTTATTTTTTTGCTTTTATGCTGTTGCATTTCTAACTAAAATACCTATATTTTAAAATTTGCCAAGTATTATTCTACCTTAATGTTCTTAAACTTACAAGTAGAAATTTGTTATTGAACCTCTTGAATGTTTTCTTGTTTCTCTCACACAACACCCAGAATAAATGAAACAACCTCCCCAAGCAGAATAGCAGCTGTAATAATACTATACCTTGCAAAGCAAAGGAATCGGTCAATTCCACACAAATCAAAACCAACTTTATGTCACCATCTCACACATTCAGATCACTATGTAAAGTGTACAATATTATGGCAACTTTCAGCCCTGAAAGATTCTGCTGTTTGCAAGGTGCTTTGCTGTTTTTTCATCTGCAAGACAGGTGTGCTAGGTCCTGCAATCACTACATCAGCAATATACTACCTAGGCAACTCCTACATGTGAGATAATAGTTGGGCCACCCAACTGTACCTCAAAACACACAAAATGTATGGAGAGGTCAGGATCAGCATGTACCAGCTTCAATTATATGAAAAATACACACTGAATTCCCAAATCCTTACAGGCAATGGTTTGGCAACTCCTATTTTAACTGTTCCTGTTGGGGCTCCTTTCAGTGCTTGCACCGCTTCCTCCAGGCTGCCATTTTCCAAGTTGATATCGTTGACAAACATAAGCCGATCTCCAGGAAGAAGTCTGCCATCTTGCTCAGCCACACCCCCGGGAACTAATGAGCGAATTACAATTACAGTGTTTGCTGGATCAACAGGATCCTAATTAAATAAAAGGGAAGAAAAATATTTAATTGTTTTTACTCTTTTATATCTTGAGAGGAGAATTTTTATTCATGACCTTTTATTGACTAGAGTTGTGTTATTAAGAAGTGTTGTTCTCCTTTAGATGAACCTTCAGTAGGAGCAAACCATCCTGTCTGTACTGTCCATACACTTAGACCTCCATTAATTTCAATTCTTAAATGTGAAAATTATTACTCCTGTCTAGGTGATGTTCCATCATATATCTCCAATATAAAATACTACTATATGTGCACAGTGTCATCCATGCACATCAGAAACTCATACTCATAGACTTCCTACTGTAACAACAGTGTTGCAAATTTCATCCTCCCTTGCACTCAGAGGACGCAGGTGGGGAATGTACATGGGAGGGGGGGGGCAAATGTAACACATGCACTCCAGTGGAACGAATTACTTATTTTCAATAACTGACTTATACTTCATGATATTGCTCAAATGAGAAAGCATTTTCAAGAGGCAAGGTCTTGTGCATGCCTAATTAAATGCTTACATGAGAGAAGAACATACCGATATAAGACTAATCAACAAGACAAATCAAAGTGATGTTTGCTTTTAAGAAAGAAAACTGCTTTTAAGTGACCATCCTCCAATATACTGAATTTTATTAAAAAAACCAGCATCAAATAATATTAACAGGAATATATAATTCTTCTATAACAATTATCACACATGCAAAAAATTGCTGCAATTCTTACAGAACTACATTCACAAAGAACATCATGTTAATACTTCCAACATGCAGTTCACTTAAGAGCATGAACAGAAAAAAAACCCAAAAAAATGCAACCCTGTAACAGTTTTACTGAAAGTAAAAGTAGAGAAAAGCAAACATCTACAAACCAGCATGCAGCTGTAACAAGTTTTCATGTCAAGATGTACATCTGAAAGGACAGACACCATCAAAGCAACATGAAAATGCCACAGGAATACAGAGACTGCTGAAAGCTGGTGTGAGAGAGAAGTGTTGATGGAGGGAGCGGAGGGAGGGACCAGAGGGAGGGAGGGAGTGAAGGAAAGAAGGAAGGAAATCGAGAAGACCCTTAGCACTTGATGACAGTAAAAAAAAATGCCATGGAGCAATAAAACACTTCCCAAGTCAAAATATAACTAGCAATGTTGCTGAGCATTGACATCTTCCTTACTATTTTAACAGCAAATACTTACACTGTCACTTTAGATGGCACTGCATGACACATATTTGGGAAAAAAAAAAGAAACAAGCCTCTGTGGTCTATGTCACAGTCCTCCTTAGGGTTAGAAATTATGCAGACCTTTCTACAGGCCTGCCATTGTACAAAACATAAGGAATGCATTAGTACGAGCATAATTCTCCTGAAATTTAGTTCACCCTTCACTGAAAATCAATTGAGAATTTGATGGAAACAGAAAAATTGAAATGTAAATCTCCCTGTAAATTTACTGTTCACAGTCTTATAAGAAAGCAAAACTTTGGTGACAAAGTGGAATTTTTAATGCACATAAAAAGAGAGAACATATGACAGTACCCAAATATTACAACATGAAAAAAAACCTAAGTGTCAGAAAGTTGAGTAAAGCTGGAAGACTAACTTCTATTTGAAAAATATAAGTTATACCACCTTATATTTGAAAAATACATTAACCAACTTAAGGCACTTCCCACAAGCCTTTGGTACTATTATTCATTATCCATAAAAAAAATTCAGTCACTAACCACATATACACCCACCATTTGTGTTAATGTTCAGAAGAGGCTGAAGCAAAAATACTTCTACTGCATGCTGACATGGACTTAAACACTCAGGCTAATCTGTGATGTCTCACTGCAGAGCATCATGAGCAACACTTTAAAGAGTAGTCAGTGCTCAGCATTCATAAAGACACTTTACTATGCCTTTATCCTTCACATTATTACACTACACTGCTCTTCACTTTATCAGTGTGCAAATGCAAAATCTAAGCCACAGCTTAATTGTAAAGAGTGCCCTGGGGCCGTAATTTCCCCCTGGAAGTTATCTCCAGATGTAAATGCATTTCTATGGACAAGATTGAGCGGAAACCTGGAAAGAGATGTGATCCCCATGGCACCACAGAAGAGCTCGGCAAAAGCCTACATTGACGTCAGGGAGAAATTACTTGATATTCAATTAAAAATTATCCACTGGAAAACTGGGAACAGGAGGAATATTTGTTCTGGCATCCTTACCAAGTGAAGGCAAGAGACAGGCAGTGAGCTGTTGACTGGGACAACATATTTTAGGTATCCAAGAATTCTGAAGTCAAACACAAAATGAATGGGGATGTTTAAGCATGTCCCCGACAGACAGCAGCTAAGCAAGGGATTTCAGAATTACAGTTCTGGATTTTAGTAAATCCTGCTTTAAGCATTTAAGTCCTTTATTGGATCTTGCCCTAAACACCTCACTGCAGGTGCAAAATACATGGCTAAATGCCTAAATATACTGGCTACATAATTTGTTGTCCTTGGGTCGCTAGAAGACAGGTTTCTGAAAACCCTAGCATATAATGGATTATTTGTTTTTCTGAACCAGTATTACTATCATTAGAAACTGTAGTCTCAATATAATGAGAGAAATATGTAATATAATTACTGAAATGCCTACCAGCTGTGATTAGTTCTACTCTATTGCTTGGTTTCAATTAATGTTGACCCTTAAAATGCATAGAACATACTGCAAGATTCAAACAATACGAAGTATTTAGTCCTGCATCCAAAGAAGTGCAGAAATTACCTGATAGTCCAATATGCTAAATCCAAGCCCCATACTCCCTTTCTCCAGCTCAATGTGCTGTATTTCTGTTTCCCACATTGCCAGAGATGAGCTTTGCACCTCTTCCATACTCTGACCCTCATCAGCTGTTTCCAAAGTTGTTCCCTCTGTGTCTGAAGAGCCAACGAATCCAAGTTCTATGTGACCCTGAGAAAAACAGTAAATGTTCATCAGTAAAATGTAAACACTTGAGAATCTTTAGAGACAAAAGCCTAATTACAAAAAAAAGATAAAACCTAAGCAATATCTCTAAACACAGAAGAAGTGCAAGCACTCAGGACATTTAACAAACACTGATAAACCTCACACAAAATTCAATTATCCTTCATAGCCAAGCTGCAAGTATATTAAACTACTCACAAAAAAAATATTTACAAAATTCTGTCAAATGAAAATCTTCAAAAAACTTTTTTAGTATATGCATTAAAATATTGGGAAATATATGTTATTAAATATTATATCTAAAATATGCCTTCATTAAATGTAATCATACTGATAGTAGCCAGAATATTTAATAAAAGTAAAAACAAACAAATATGTACATACATATGTACATACATATGTACACAGACTTTTCTTCACTTGGTTTCATAGAGAAGTTTAGAAACTATAAGGTGAATTTGGTGCCTTGCTCAGAACTCAGAGTTAACTGTTTCTCTTTTCATACAAATGCTACTGCTTTGTAAACTACACCCTAGGCCATTCCTACATGTTTAGTTCACCAGGCTGCCCAGTGACAGAAGTGTCAGTCAAGGCAATCAAACGCTGCTATGTGCAATGCAAAGCCAGGTAGCAAAGTTCAAAACTAGATTAAATACATTCAGATTCTAAAGAACCCAAGGTCAATTTGCTATATTCCTATATCTTGCCTACAGAACAAGAAGCATAGTACTTAGAGAAAGCCCCACATCCTAGAATATTTTGCCTATGACCAGCCAGGATTCATATCCTCTGAGGGCCTAAAAATAGCATATAAACATTATTTGCTGTTTCCTATTAGACTGGCTCCAATTCCAAAAATATTAAAATATATTTCTAATCATATAGAAGAACTTAATCTTTTTTTTCTCAAGGAAACTGTCATTTTCAGTGATTGTTTAAAGACAAAATACCTTTTCTGTGAGCTGAACTTCAGACAGGCTTAGACTCTCTAGTATTTCTGGTTGAGTAACAGGTGGAGCTACTGGACGACAGCACACCATTGTCACCTTAATAGGCAGCTCTTTCAAGATACTGACCACATCCTTGTGGTTTTCTCCAAGCAGAGAGATGTCATTCACCTCAATAAATAAAGAATACACACTGATTAGAACTAGAGTATATTTGAAGCACAATAACAAAAATGAGTAAAAAAAAAACCAAGCCAACCCCAACTCACTAATCACCTCATTAAAAAAAAGGTAAAATAAAAGCAACAAAAATCCCCATGCTAATAGACACCTCCAACCCTTAATTTCTACTCAATTTTGTTCTCAGTACCAAGATACATATTGAAATAAATGTATGTATGGTCTTTTAAAATGCATGACACTGCCCTACAAACACCATATACAACAAACTTTCATGTTTCTTGCATTAACATAAACCAAATTCACATCTTAATTCTAAAAGAATAATTTAGAAAAGTAATTAGATATTTAGTCCATTCACTGAGTTGGGATAATCCTATTAAATCTTAATACTTTCGCTACATATTCTTCTTCGGTGACTGCCTTGGTTTCAGCTGGGATAGGATTAATTTATTCTCACTAGTTGCACAGTGGTGTGTTTTGGATTCAATTTTGGATTAAATAACACACCAATGTTTTGGCTGCTGCTAAGCTGAATCAAGGAGTTTTTGATGTTTCATGCTCTGCCTGTGAGGAGGTACAAAAAAGGAAAAAAGCTATGAAGGAACACACAAGGGATAAATGACCCAAATTGGCCAAAGGGATATTCCACACTCAAGAGCGTCATGTCCCCAGTATATAACTGGGGAGTTAACTGGAAAGTGCACTGATCAGAGCTCAGGGACAGGGTCTGGCATTGGTCAGCAGGTGGTGAACACTTCCATTGTGCATCACTTGAAGATTTTTCTTCTTTCTACTAATATTTCTAATATTACTATTATTTTTATTATTATACTTTACTTTGTTTCAATTATTAAACTGCCATTATCTCAACTTACAAGGTCTTACTTTTGATTCTCCTCCTCATCCCAGCAGACTAGGGGTGAGCACGGTAGGTGAGCAAGCGGCTGCATGGTGCTTACTGGCCAGCTGAGCTTAGACTATGCAAGAGACCTTGGACTACCAAAAAATCAGCTGCCAGCAGAGAAATGTATGTAAGCACATGTACTCACATAAATATATGTAAGTACATATGAAGTGACTACTCAACCACTAACTGGCATGCTGTTAGGCATACATCACTCCCATGGTCACAGCCTATGAGAAGAAACTTACTGCTCAAAAACCTTTCTAAATGCAGACTAAGAAAAAGCAGTACTTATTCTTACTTCTAGCAGTTCATCTCCACTGAACAGCTTGCCACTTCGTCCGACTGGCCCTTCAGGTAAGATAGATCTGATAAAATGATGACCCACTGTAGCTTCAAGGCTTATCCCTAACCCACTGCTTTCACTAAATTTGTTAACCACAGCCACCTAAAATAAGATGAAGAAATGGTTACATTTGTCATATTTACAGCCAGATCTGTTACTTTCCACTTCAATTTACATGCAATTAGGTCAAAATTCCAGAAGTGAGAAACCAGAAGTACTATCATGTAAAATGGGGAGTCAGGTAAAAAGTGACTTGTTGATCACCACTTTGCAATACACAAGTGGGAACTGCTTATGACAACAATGTATCTAATAATACATAGTTCTGCAGACACTACATCTGTGACATGTGATCTCCTAAAATGAGATACTACTTTTCTTCTGTATCTACAGTACATGTTCTATACATTATTTAGATCATTACGTGAAATCATTTATTCAGTATGCAGAATGAGAATGAAGGTTCAAGTCCTAGCTAATGAAGTGAGCTTTGAAGTTCACATTAAATATTTTTTTCTCTAAACACATTTATTCTCCTGTAACTAGAAAATAAGTGAAACAATAGTCAGGGGCACAGTAATCATCCAAGTCTCCTATGATTTTGATAAAATACAGAAAAATACATATCTATATTCAAAATCTATAATTAGAATAATCTTCAAGATACTAAGGAGCATATGTGTTATTTTCATACATGAAGGAACAAATGCAATACAAACATATTTCTATCCATATGTTGTCAACATAATAGATTCACAGATGAAAGAGATGCATAATTAACAAGAGTAAACAAAATTTACCTACCACTATTTCATAATTCGAACCCATAATCCTCTGCCATTTTATCTTTGCAGCTGCTTCTTCTGTACAAGTTAGCTGGAAATCTAAAATTCATATTTAAGATTATTGTGACAAAAAATTAAAAAAACTAGTCAACTCCTACAACTGATAAAGTATATGGAACATGCACAACGACACAATCATTCCCATGATGCCAGAACTCTCCTAGATATGACTAAAAACTTGGCATGTTTAGTCTGACCAAGCTTGGGGTTACCACAGCAAAAACTCGCAAAGCAATATAAAGATTCTAATCGTGAAAAACTAACTGTGTATTTTGAAAGACATGAAGTTCAGTCAAATAGTTTGGTGGCTGGGAAAAAGACACATACTAGCCTCAGAGTTGAGTCAACTATTTGCAATTTTTCAAGATAACAGACACAAAGGAAATGAAAACGTAGTATTCAAGCCCTATGTTAAATCAGACTACATGTGTGCTGATCAGATTATTTTAGGGGGATGGCTAAAATACTTAAAAATGCACACTGATCCTTTTGGACAGACCCTGTATTTTACAGAGAATGTCCAAAACACACAATCTGGAGATTTTTTTTTATTATTTTTAAAACCATGAGCGCAACTGTGAAAGACCTTTCTGAAACTGTAAGCCCTAAAGGTCAGTAACAGAATGTAAAAGTCCAAGTTCTTTGCTTTTTTGAAAAAAATATTTTAATAGCTAAAGAACAGTAACAAACTTGGAAAGGAAGGAAGCAGGAGAAGTACAGTCATACAGTGACAGGCTAGGTAGAAAACTGTGGCAAATCTTAATTTGACTGACGGTTTATTTGCAGGTTTGAAAAACAGAGAACTGCTTTCTTTCTGCTCATTTCCTCTTCATTCACATTGTCTAGGCTCTATGGCAGAAACCAATAAAAAGCAGTATTGGGATACAGCAGCCAGCAAACACAGCAAGTTTAACAGGATCCTACATACTCAAGGTCCACGGTCTAGGCTGTGTCTACAGGAAATATCAAAATAAACTCTTCAGAGTGAATGCTCACAAGCAATGCATCACAAGCAAGGAGAAGAATCTTCATTACAAAGTTCTCAAAGTGATTTTTGTAAGAATAGAAAATGACTAGGAGCCTCAGACTGTGTTTTAAGTCTAGTCATTGCCCAGAGACATTACTAAATAAATATAAAGTCAGATGTTGCATTGTATTCAAAGAGGACAATACTTTCCCCAAAGCCAAGATACAGCAGTATCTGAAGGGAAGAAGTTAAAAAGAAATTCCTTCAGCTATCCAAGAAAATCAGAAAGCATGAGTTATGAAAAGATATATATCGCAGAACTTTTCAGTTCCTCCCTTTACTTCAGAAGCACAAAAAAGTTCCACAACAAGTTGACCCATCAAGTTATGTCTAAATCTGAAAAGCATATCATCACACAGGACTTCTGAAAATGCTGAACAGTGGTCTAGGAGATCAAGCAGGAAAAACATACACAGTAGAAAATATGAATTTTGACAAAAAGTATGGGAACATTTGGAGAGTATCAGTAAACCAGAACTGACTGAATTTTAGACATTACCAGAGAATACTAAATGAAATGTAAGCTCAAGAATTTGGGAAAAGGAAATTCATCAGAAGATGCAGAAGTGCTGGAATGTAGCTGCAGACAACTGGAAAGATAACAGGGAATGGGAAAGAAACATTTTTTTTTTCTAGGCTACACTAAGAGTAAATATGCAAAACTAGACTAGGGTTGAGCAAGTAGCCAAAGCAGACTGCTTCATGTGATACCTTCAGCATATAATTATTTTCAGTCACATACAGTAGTCCTGTTCCGACAAAACTTACAATTAAGAGCCCATGATTAAATGTATGACTACTTTGACTTTCTAGTTCTACCTCAGCTACAGAGCTTGCAGAAGATGGAAAGACACACAAAACACCTGATCTTTGTGTAAGCACATAGAAGGGCATTTTCACAGAATAAAATGTTAAACCTTGAGAACCTGTTTCCTGTTGTTTCATGTCATCTCCAATATTTACCACACTGGCACTGCATGGCAGTGATGGGGATCCCTGTTCTGTTTCATTGTTATCTGAAAAAAAGAATAAATCTTTTCAGCTATTTAGCTATTTTATATGTCATAATACTTATCAAGCTCACAGGTATGCTCTGGGACACCAACTCTCTCCTTCACTGGACTTCAGAGTACTCATATTTGGCGAATGGAATCTGGCATGTGTGGCCCAAAAAAAAAAATCACATTTCAAAGACATTGTCTTCTGTTAATGCATTGCCTTCTCCAGTGAGTTCATCCGACAAAAAAAACCACCACAATCATCAGTACCTGCATTTCCATGAGTGACTAAAAATACATCTAAATATAACATTCTTTAACACTCTTGTATTAATTTCTTTTTTTTTCCTTTGTGGAATTCAGAAAGCTGACATTGAAAACAAAAATGCTTCAGCCTTGGAGAGCTGCATACCTGGCACACTTTTGATACATAGGAAATCTATCTTACTACCAAATTCTGTTATGTCTGTTGTGACCTGTCAGATGTCTTGAATACTTGCTGGCTGGAGAAACAGCATCCTGAACACTGGCCTATACCTTTTGTTAATGGTGAGAGTGGGAGGATGAAATACAGGTAAGATACTACTGGCTCTTTGAAAATCTTGTGCAAAATGGAGATTAAGCCTCTGTTGACTACTTGTGACATATTTTCACTGACATCAAACTATAACACAAGCAGCTATTTTGTGCTTCCAGCCCCTGTGCAGATAGATAACTTTCATTCAAACATTGACTTTCAAGACACGGCACATATACTTAAATATGTGCAGAGTATGTAAGATAAAGTGCACTAATCTCAGCAGCAGCAAAATTACTACTGGTCTTTGGCATCTGAACATTTTACACATGCATTGTCAATATCCTATCAGGCCCTAAATACAGGCTACTCCTCTCATTCCTCTACCTTGTAACAAGCAAGAGTAAAAGGGGATGAGATTGATTATGCCCATCAAGGAGGGCCTTGCTCTGATTGCTTTTGAATGCAGCTCTCACTCCTGAGTATGAATAAAACATTTGCTGCCTTCTTACCATTCAAAGATTTGCAGAATCAAAGGCTTGAAGCAATTCAGCCAGAAGTGCAATGCAGGAAAGAACTTTCAACACTCACTTTGAAAATGTAGCAAATAATACCACTGTGTCTAAAAGATTAATCAAACCACTGCAGACAAAACTCCACCCTCATGTACAGCAGCTACCCATTACCATCTGTAATGGCTACCCAGAATGAATCTGGCCCATTTTACTTACAGTTTGCAATTGAAAAGAAACATGCTTCAAGCCAACTTAACAGCAAAGCCAGTTTTAATTACCTTTGGCTGTGGTACTATCCCTTGTTTGGAATAATAAGTCCTGCTCAACAGGAGCACTGAAGTCTTCCTGGGGTGGAATACGATTTTCCTGTTTAAGACCTCTTCTGATCAAAGTAAGCCGAACCGTTTGTCCCGTGTGCCGCAAAACATCAACTGCTTGCTGGTTAGTAAAACCCTGAAGATTTGTTCCATCCACCTGCAGGATCAAGCAGCTTTTCAGCTCACCCACAGAGAAAAAGTTCAGGGCAAAACAATGCAGTGAGCTCTAAGCATTTGTTAGCCTAAGCAAAAAGCAAGTGGAGGGGCAAGAACAAAACCTATACAGTTTTACGCAATTGGATATGCTAAGCACACCCACTGGAGTAGCCCAGAGCTAGGTGACAACCAGCACCACAGCAAAGACGGGAGGAGCACCCACCATGGTGCAGCCAGGCAGATCTGCTCTGTAAGGTGGGAGAGGGTATAGCATGTGCTGTGCAGGGCATATTGTACAGCCTGTCACTCAGCCACTTCAGCCATCCCTACCTCTGAGGGATAATACTGGGTGAATAAACAACACAGCCATGGCTAGGAGTTCTGGAGAAACAACAAGGAGACACACATCGATACACCAGGGCAGAAAGATCTACAGAGTGCAGTCGTTCTGAGGTCAGCTAAACTTAGATACAGAGAAGTCTACCAATGAACACCATGAATCCCAATTTACAAACAGAACACTGTTGCAAACAAGTAGACATTATCGCTAGTTCATCATTTTAAGAGTTTAAAGAATAAAATTTTGGCCTCCTCTGTTTGAAATTATTTTATTATCTCATTAACTTGAGTTTTTTTCTGAAATTCAAAACTTTGACATTTCTCAGTTCTATACCATTACCCCTACCTAGCATCCACCATATTTTATTCTTCTTCTCCCTGCAAACTCCATTATATTCTATTATTTCTACATCTACCTCACAGTGCCTTAAATTTCTCAAATACTTCTTACAATACTATGCTCTGTGACTCCTATATTTGTTTCTGCCTATCGACACAATCTTCATTATTTTAAGTCCTCCTAAATGAAGAATACATCTCCTGGACCCTTAGTCATTTTTTGTCCCTCTCTGAAATTCTTCTAAAGTAACTAAAAATCAGGGTTGACTATTTAATTTTGCCTCCACACTTAAACCATATTTAAAAACCATTTTTTATGCTTCAGTGTCTGGGATTACTCAAATAGTTTTCTCCTTCTGCAGCTGCAGTAGAAGAAGAAAACAAACTTTGGAATAATCCATTTTAGCCATTTGTATTCAGCATGTAAATAATTAGAAAAAATATATGTACTTTCACAAACAAACATGCAGGCACTTCTGGAGAGAGATCATAATCTGTTCTTAAGAGCTGTTTTCACACAAATGCAAGGACAGATTTATAAGAGACACAAAAATGCATTCCCTGCATTCAGGACCTGATTTCCGCCACAAAACCAACAGTTTATGGATGAAAATATGTTCTTATTTCTCTGAACACCTAAAACTTTTGGACACAACTTCTTAAAATAATTTTGAAAACAGTTGCCCAATTTGAATCAGACTTTGAAATTTCACACTTACCAACCTTGTACTGATAAGAAGGATATATAATGATATAGTCTCACGTACAAGATTTTTTTTTTAAGAATTACAAGTTACATGCAGGTAGCATAATCAGAAAACTTGTGGTGAGATACTCTGTCAGGAAAGGACTCAGAACTGCAACACTGATCCTGAGTATTTTAAATAAGTACTTCACGAGCTTTTCTTTGCAACATAAAGAAGCAGAGTCTTGTAGACAAGCGATTTCAGTTCATCCCGCTTTTACTTACAGCTATAATTTGATCTCCCACATGGATTCTGCCATCATGTTCAACAGCACTGCCTTTTGTAATGCTTTTCACAAAGATACCAGAAGGTTCTGGGATAAAAAAAAAAAAAAAAACAGGGAAAATTAAATTAACTGATTTATTTAGAAACAATTTAAATAATGCAACTAAAGGCACCAATCAAAAAAGGGGATAAAAAAGAAAAAACAATCTCTAAGTAAGATAATAATAAAAGATTCATAAAGAAGGCAATGATTTAGAAAAACATATATATTATTATCATCTTAAACAATGAGCCAGATTGTCTGTCTGCATTGGATCAGATTTAATTCAAAACCTTACAATGCCAAATACACAATTCCTGATGCAAAACAAGAAATATTCTTGATGCAAAACAAGAAATATTTTAACTTCCTTTAATCTAAACATTGAAACCAGCATAGACAAAAAACATATTTCTGACTTTTGCCAGATTTGGACAGAAAATTCAGCTGGAGTACACTAATCTGGTAATTTCTGAATTTTCTATGTACCTAATAACAGCTTTAAAAAAAATGCACGTTTGGATTGCCATATTGATAAAATTATAAATGAACAGGAACACAACTTTACGTTTGAACCAATTTTTAACTGCCGCTATCACTATTTGATAAAAAGGTTAAAAAGTTTTAAAAATTCAAACAGAACAACAAAATTAAACAAAAAAACACCCATCAAAAACATTTTAGTTACTTACTAGTTACTACTTTTGAATCAAAAGGAAAATAATTCATAGAAAACACCTACAGAAGGGACATTTAACTAAAAGAAAACATTCCAAGAAAAACACACTTGCTTTGAAACAACTTCAACAGCTCAATAAAATACAAATATATGGAGTTCCTACATGCACATTTTGCAGAGCTTACATTAAATCAGGAAAAATAACAGCATAAAAAAGCATGAAATCACTCTGATGGTCTCAGGTCTGTAACACTGGTATCAGAAATCATAACAGCATCTACTTTTTCTCAACAAATGTTCTCACTCTGTTAAATGGATATGCTTGATGTGAACATAATACACTACAAAATGTATTTTGAAAGCTGTCACACCCTTTGCAGACCTCAAGCTATCTTTTTACTGGCCCTCAATATGACAAAAGTTATAAAGAAGGAGGGTTAATGACTCAACTCAGCTTAGGAAAAATAAGATTACATATATACTCAAGTCACCTCATTGACAAGTCTCAATTTGTGTCAGGTTTTGGGGTTTTTTGGAGGGGGGGCAGGGGGTTGGGGTGGGGTTTTGTTGCCCAGGCTTTGTGCATAATTACATGGCTGGTCCTCCTAACTTCCAAGCATTCTTATATCCTGTAACAGCTGTAAGATAACATGACAAGTTATTTGTCACTTATAAAAAATACAGAAATGTTATTTGTTGTCCAGTAGCTTTATTGCTCCTTCTCTGACAGCCAAGTTCTTCCACAACTGTTATGCCACAAAATTGAGTTACCTAAGTAGTTCCTGAGACACGGATATTCTCTAACATAGCTACATGCAACACAATAATTTCAAACCGAAGACCAATGACACCCAAACACTAAATCAGTCAAGATGTGCTCTCAGATCTATACATGTTCTACATCTCAATTTGTCTTTTGAAATTCAACTGGAAGCTGCTAAAGAGTGGACTTTCATGAACTCTGACTGTCTTGTCCCATGGAAGTCCAGTTATCTCTCATCCAAAAAATTATAGCTAGAGCTGCCAAGAATATGGAATGTACCATAATCCATACATTTTTCAAACAACATACAAATCAAAGCAACAGCTCTTTGAGAAGTTTTATGACACATTCAAAAGACATCCCTTCCTAGCATTACTGAATTTGCCAAATTTCCCCTAAGGAATCTTAAGAGAGTTCTGGATTATTTTTGTGAAAAATGTAGTGGAAATTACAAAGTAAAAATAAGCAACTGTCCATGAACATTTCTGCATTTATTTCTTTAAATAAACTTATTTATTGTCTGCCACAGCACACAGATGAAGAAACATTTATTACATCCAGAAGTCAGTAAAGAATTTGTGATGCACAAGCAGCATTATGCACATTGTTTAAAAATTAATAACAATCCCTAAAAACTACTCAGAATGTGTTGCCTTGTAAGAAGGCTACTTCTAACACAAAGGGCTCAAACTATTTTACCATTGCTTTTCAAAAACACGCAACTACGAGTTTAGACAAAAGTTAAGATAAAAAGAGATTTAAAAATACTGAGGTGTGATTTTTTAATAATATCAATTGCTTTTATTCTGAACATAATTTTTACAAAATTAAAACCATTCTTTCTCCTTTTCAAATTTCAAATATATTTTAAATGGTTAAGTGTTCTTTTAAGAGAAGTTATATCAAAATTAAGTCATTGATGCACATATACCATAGTATGCAATAGACTGCATAATAAAGTGCAGGAATCAACAATTACCTGATGTCTTGTCTCCAATGTAACCAGCAATAGTTATTCCTAAGCCCTGGTTGTTTTTAGTGAGTTCAACATTGAATTTCTCCCCATCCTCACAGCTATCAACAGAAGCATCATCCTAAAAAGAAAAGGGGGATTAGAAAGGAAGCTCTTTTCCTTTAAAGATTCGCCACATTCTTTAATGTCAGTAACTCATAAATTAGATAAAACCACAAAAAAGGAAGTATGAAATTTGGTTCTGTTCTTATTTGCTGTTCATCTGTCAAGCAAGAGTAGGTAACATTCCTCACAGTAAAGCAACGCAGGGCAGGTCATGTCCTCTTTCACCCCACTGTTCTGGAATATTACCTTCAACCTATCAAATCATTATTTAATTAATAAAATGATTGGCAAAATTTGCCCAAATTGAACAATCATTTCTTGTACCACAAGTTACATATATATGTATATGAATATGTAGCTTGCCGATTTTCTGCGACCTCCTCAGAACTAGCTTTAGACTGTTGTGTTTTTAAAAAGAAGAAAAAAAAAACAAATTGTATTTTCTATTCTACTTGTCTAAATTTCTGTTCATTAACTATAGGTGTCTTTTTAAAACTTGCTAATTTAAAATATGCTAAAAGCTATCATGAGTCAGGCAATTATATTTTTTGCTTTTGAAAGGCTTAAAAATTTCATTTTAGCACATAACAATTATATTTCCAGCTAGCTAAATAATTACAATCTTCATTAATACCTGCTATAACTCTGAATTTCAGTACCAATGGATTTTGGGTCTATTTAATTACTTGTCATTAATGAAAGTGGAATATGTATTAAAATCCTATTTTAACAATGGAGGTTTGTATCAAAAGTTTTTATTCTGCCCCTTCTGCATGCCAAATAGCAGTTAATTTTTTTTTAAGTGGCAATATGGAAACCAGGCAGATATTAACTAAAGCCAGTTTGACTAGGTAAGTATGCGCCAAAAAAGATTTCAGGGGAGCTATGATGCAACTTCCCAACAGAATCTGACTTTAGCTCTTTATCCAAGCAACTCCACCAGAAACCAAACTGAACACAAGAAAAAAAATAAATTTCTAATGTATTAATCATCCCTCTCATTGATGATTAACTATTTAGGCCACAAATAATGCCACTAAAAAAAGATCCAATTCCTGTAGCCTCCTGAATTTATACAAGATAGACATCTGCAGGTAACACGACAAGAAGTGCCCATTTTGCAAAGCCATTCTGGTCCCAATAATAGTTTTAAGAGCATCATGAAGACTTCACCTACATCGCATCTGATAGGAAGAAACTAAAAATCAAGCTGTTTGAATCATCATCTTCACTCCAGACCCAAATCAATGAGTTTTGCATGACTGCTAACAGGGGTGCTCCTTCCAAGAACGTGACTTTGCATACACAGGAGCAGTTTAAAAACAGCCTGCCTCCTGCCAAGAAAGAAGTGCCAGGAAAAAGGTTTTGAAAAGTATGAAAATTGGGAAGGTGGCAAAAACCTCAAATTGTGCCCCTTTGCTATGTTGTCAATATTAGAAATCACGTATATTCTGCAGCTGCAGATAGATCTTCAAACATTGCATCATATAACCTCAAAAAGGCAAATACTGCAGAAATAATGCACAGATTAAATTATCAAATTCAGCTTTTATTTTGAGAGATGCATTTCAGACAAGTAATACTAGCGCTAAATATTAATCTCTTTATCTAAAATGCAGAAAGAATTTACATCTCTGGGCTGTAAAGACACAAAAGTACTAGTTTGTTTCTTATCTTTGATGGTCAGAAATCTCAATGTTAAAATTAACTTTCTTTGCCTTATAGCCACAAAACAAGGGATGAATATATGTTAATTTTTCACAGATATTACTACAATGGACAGAGACAAAAGGATGGTAACACCATCTAAATTGTAACATAATATTCATGCATAAATTGCAAGGACTTCTCTTCATATGTGACTTGACTCAAATCTAAATTGGAACTGAAGAAAATGTCCAGAAAAACAACAGGAAAAAGTAAAACAAAAAATTCTATCTAAGGATAGGCTCAAAAGCAACAAACCTTTTCTTCTCTCATTAATTTACTTGAAATATTTACATGTAAATGTATCTGGTCATAGCAATATGTAGCAAAACAGTACTGTTTCTGAATCCCATGAAACCAGACTTTGTTACAAACATGCAAATTACCTATTTTGTAGAGGTTTTGAGCTGACAAGTCATGATAATATTTACAGCATTTTTTAAGTGGCTGACACTTGTAGAGGAGTAAAGATTCAAAGTACAATCATCAGCAGGGGAGTAAGGGCAGCAGCTGGCCTACTTTTTTTAGAAAATATCTAGCAAATGAGCAGTGACAGGTGATGTAGGAAAGGATTAGCATCTGTGTGCTGCTTGGCACAGGGAGAAAAGTTCTGATGAACAGATGAAATTATATGGAAAAAAGGCAGACAGAGAAATGCTAAAGACTCAGCTAGCTCAGTCCTGAAGAAAAGACTGCGTTGCTTCAGTTGTCCCAATGTAATAACATACCCTTACAAGCAACTCAGAACAAGTTGTTAATCAGATTATACTTATTGAAGTCCTAAACCTTAATCCCAAAAGTCTTCAAGAATACAGTTCCTTGCACTGTGGACTCATTACATTTAAATTCTCCCAGAATTGCGCTACTAGGGAAGAAAATCCTAGCTTCTGAGAACATTAACACAAAAGACATTCAAAGAGCAGTTAAAAAGAAAGGAAGTTTGCAATGGGTTACATATGTTCACTGCTGCTTACCTGTTTCTCTGGTGTAGAGGTGGGTACTGGTGTTCCTGGAGGAACTGCGGGTAGAAGGGGTTCCTCAACAGGACCTCTTGCAATTACTAATTTCACTCTATTTCCACACTGCCTTAGAACTTGTGCCACCTGCTCACTGCTCATTCCAGCTAGGTCTGTATCACCAATTTTCAAGATGTGATCTCCACTACACAGTCTTCCATGCTGAAGGAAAAATAATGATGAAAAAATGCCATTTCTCCCATGTACTATTCAACTAGAAAAATAGCACATAGCTTTAGTCGCTTCTGACAGATAAATCAGCTGACTTTTTGGATGCCAAGTCAATATCCTGATAACACGGAGAAGAAAAGAAGGCTGCCTAATGGCACACAAGTTTTATTAGGAATTTCCCCAGAGATATCCAGGAGATCCTTTGTCAAGACACCATCCAAGCACAGAGAAAAAAACGTGCTACAGCTACCAGCTCCTACTGGTATTTAACAATTACATGTAGATTGCAGAACTTTGGGTTCCATTTTCAAGCACACATCCAAAAAACAGAATACAAATGCCTATTCGGGTTTGCACTGATACTAAAAAGCTGCTACTAGTAGTAACAGGATTAACCATGACTTCAAAATAAAATTCATTTCTCTCTTCCTGTGATCCAGCTATATAAACTGATTTACACTTGTTTATTCTCTTACTGATTAACTTTAATTAGTAAAAAAGCTTCATATGAATTTAGAATATATGATGAGTGTTAAAAAGACAAGTTTGTAAAAGGAACCTATCTACCTGTTCAGGGTAAGGAGGACAGCAGTAAATGCTGTCCATGCCCCTCCAGGCCCTGTTATCAGGCCACTACTACTATTGTTGGAAGACTGACCAGTCTCTGTGCCTACTCAATCCTTAACCATCATAAATGCAGCCCAAGGTACCTGTCCAATGGACAAGCTTGAAATGAGGTGTGATAACCAAATTCAATTCACATGACCCCTTCAGGCAAGAGCAGAGCCCCTGTCTTGAAGCAGACACACAAAGCCACATACCTGCTACAAACTTCAGTAAGCTCAGCAGAGAAAAGCAGATGCTCTTAGCTATTAGGGCACAGAAAGTCAATCTTTGGAATCCTCACCACCCCTGATTACAACCTCGTACACTCGTGAAAGTACACTCGTGAAAGAATTAAGACTGTAAATGCACACAACATTTATAATGTTACTAGATTTGAAAATGCAATTTAGAACCTAATTAATCTTTAGATTTCAAATGCAGACTCCTGCATTAAAGCCACTTTTATAGAGGAAAATTTTCCATGATTACTGTTTCTTTTTCTTCATTTATTTGGATAAAAGCTACTACTATTTGATCTGATCATAAAAGTAATGAGTAACTTCACACCTTACTGAACACCTTACTGAACAGTAACAGAGAGGTAGGTTGAACTTACCTGATCAGCCACCCCTCCCGGAAGGATGGTTTTAACAATCACGCCAGTTGACTTTCCTCCCACTATCCCAAATCCCAGACCTGAGCCATCACTGACCAACTCTATGGTCTCCACATGCTGCCAGTGAACCTAAAAGGAATAAATAAAAGCTTGCAAATGATTAAAAACATAGCATCATGGAATCGTTCAGGTGTAAAAAGGCCTTTACAATTATCAAGTCAAACTATTAATACATATATAGGAATTTGCAGCATATTTTCTCTTATTTCTTGAGTATGTTTATAATAATGGAAAGTTGGAGGAAGATTTACATATAATACCTTTTTAACATTTACTATTAGGTGTGATATTACATGATATTTAATCAGTAAATAACTAATTCTATAACAGGTGGAACTTCTCTGATACAAATCAGAGTTGAATAATGAGTCAGAACTTCCAAGAACTTGTTAAATCAATACAGGCAGCAACCCAGCACTGTCCACCTTCATGCCCCTTTGTAGTCAGTAAATACTGCTTCTAGAAAATCACACAGGACTGGAAATTAAAATTTTCAGGTCTGTTCTTCAGGCATGTTCACATCAGCCATTACAACAAAGCAAAAGAGAAACCAAAATCCCAATTCAGTACTTCTAAGGCTGAAAGCAGAACCAAATATTGTGAGGCAGGTAGTAAGAGAAATGCCCCATGTAGTATTCTTCTGGGTTGTCTAATGGCAACAGCACGAGAATGAAGTCATTCTGATGGCAGACTGTGTTCTGAGAGGCAGAAAACTGCTCTGAAAGAAAGGCAAATCCTATCTCACTCGCACGGGGCACTCCTTGAAGGGACAGCTGGAAGCTCATGGTACTCTTTCTTCTGAACAAGAACTCCTACAGTAAACTCACCTGAAACTTAAAAGCACAGCTGGTGCTACACCAGGTATAATCTTAAAATAAGCTTTTCTTTTGAATAATCAAGGTATTGCAAACTCAAAGGCCTGTGGTACCTGTTTGGAAATCCAGTCTTAACATAAAGCCAATATAATAAAGCAAAGCCTGAAGGAAAAAGAATGGCTCCTAGTATGTTGCATTTGAAAGCAAAGAGAACACAAAAACTGGGAAAGGTATGCTAAACAAACCAGAAGCAGCTATGGAATGTTTGTAAAGAACATCTTTTCCTGCAAGGGAAGCTGTTCAGCGAATACAGAGGCAATAACATAGATAACAATTTTGCCACAGCAATACTGGAAAAGAGCAGGCTTCCCGTATGTGCTGGCAGGAAAAGTTAGGTCAGTCAGCTGCCCTCCTGTACACAGATATAAAGAACATTTCTGACATTCCTCCACTAAAGGCTTTATACTAATGATTAAAAAACCAGTTCCTTTTTCCAGAATGATTGCTCTCTACACTTCTGGTAATTGACTTCCTTAAAGAAGGGTCACAGAAGACTGAACTTGAATATAAAAAAATTGAATATAGGCTGTTTCATCTCAGGACAATCCATTACATGAGCGAGGTAAGAGGAAGAGAAACTACAGTTTATATCAGCCTGATACCACCATGTTTTTGAACTGTGCTCTCTACACCTAGATGTGCAGAAGCTCTCATAAGAAAGGAATTGTAGCAGAGCTGCTTTTTAGGGAGTCCTTAAGCTCATCTTGTAATTTCACTGGAGCTCCCATGCTAACAGATAACAGAGAAACAAACACAAAAGCACCCATCCAGCTGGTGGTGCAGATCAGATTACAAAGCCTCAAAAATTGTTTGCTTAAGCAGAATGCAAAGAAAAAATATCCTGTTTAGTGCAACCTCAAAATAAAGCTTCATCAAGTAAGGTAAACATGCTGCATTTGCACTGGTGGATACAGATAATTTGGCAGATGGGACCAGAGAATACATCCAAGATTAAGATTTTTCCCCCAGCAAGCAAGAATATTTTCTAGTCTTGAAAGGGAAAAGTTATAATAAAGATAAATAGAAGAAAAACCTCAAGAATTGTGAAGAAATGTACAAACAAGTTACAAAAAATTACTCAAAAGACTATATGCAGTAAGTACATGCACATCCAGGAATGAATACACAGATGTTTGAGCTATACTCACCGGGTTGGAATGGGCTGAAACTGTGCTAGCAGCAGATGGAGACCGGGAAACTACAGGACTGATGATCTGAGGAAAAGTGCCTCTAGCCACAACTAGCTGGACATTATCTTTTGCCTTCTGCAAAATGCTGATAGCCTGTTGATGTGTAATTGTCTGATCAAGAGCTTGTCCGTTAATAGCAAGGATTTGATCTCCTTCCTTCAGCTTTCCATCTCTGTCACACAGGTGTAAACAGATGACAAAATAAACAAATAAGAAAAATCAAGGAAGCATTGACACAGAATTTGCAATATTTTGACAATCTTACAGGATTTTTAATAACTTCAATTCCCCCTACTTTTTTAATCCCCCCTGCAGTGCTGCTGAAAGGAGCTGATGTGGCACCCTGGTGATGGCTCCCTTTGAAGCTAATCCCACTGCTACTTTCCCCTGGTGACTACCCCTTAGCCAGCTTTCTCTCCCTGAACCCCCATGCGAGACTAAGTATATTAATCTCAGTTGCTCCCAACCACAGCCTGGGAATTTATGTTTATCCTTGACTTTGACAAGCCTCTTGCTTTACAGACCAAGTGCTCCACTTTGTTCAGTGCACCCATTCTGAATATTCATCAAACTATGGAGTGGAACACACTTTCATCAGTATGTTACAGAAACAAATTTTGTTTTGCTGAAAAACAAGGTGGGGGAAGGAAAAGAATAAATGAAAAAAAAAGGACAAAGAAAGAAACCAAACAAAAGCCCTGAACAAATTAAAAAAACTTCTTCACTTTCTGACAAAGAAAGCATCACTGTAAGATCACATACTGAGTCCTTCCTCAGATCTACTCCAAAGGAAGTGTATGAAGCTGAATTACCCTCTCTTTCTTCCACTACTTCTTTGCATCCCAAAGTGGGAATGCTTTGATAAAAAAGGGCAGCAAGGAAAACAAGAATCTCTATTACAACAGCCTTTGTGAGCCCCCACACTCAAGAAACCCAAGTAGAGCACCAAGGTAGGGAAAAACTATTTAGCTTCAACAAACAAGAAACAGAAAAAAACAACCAAAAAACAAACAAACAAAAAAAAGCCACCTCACCTAAACCAAAAGAAAAGAAAAGAAAACAAAAAGAGAAAGTGGAAATTGAGGAGACTAAAAAATATCGTAGGGTATAAAGCAAGCTGCATTTTATACCTGATTAACTACAATTAAGTCTCTATACCATGTTCTTGTCTCTCTTGCCCATGTTCTTATTAGACGTACAGTGAATATTCAGATCACAAAAAATTCAAAAATATCTCCCTAAAGCAAAGTGAGAAGCAGCACCAACATGACTCAACCTCTCCACACAACATACAGAGTACACCACAAAGCAGCTTGGACCAGTAACACACTTTACTAGCCTGCAGTGAATGAGTGCTGCTGCCATTTACCTTTGAGTTTGTGTGGTTCCTCAGCAGTTCTCTCAACATTAGCTGTGGAATCTGAGTTTAAGTCTGAAGCATAATTTCAGCAAGGCATTATTGCTGAGCTTCTGTAATATCAGCTGACTATCTCTGTGAATATCCCTGACTTTAGGTCAAGACTTGCCTGATGTCAAATCTGGGTTTCACACCTGCTCTATGGGACTCTACCTAACAAATAACACTAACTTTTTTGCACCAAATTGTTCTTCAGTGCATTCAACAATGGCAAAATATGTATTCCTACTTTAAAAGACATGACACCGAACAGTAGCTTCCGCTTTTTCCCTATTTAAAAATCCCAGGGAAAGTCATCTGTAATTTCTGTAAAATAAGAACAGTTCATATGATGCCTGTTTCAACATCATATCAATTGTGGCAAGTAATTTTACCTCTGTGATGATGCTCAGAATATGAAGAGAGAAACATGTAAACATGTCCTTGTACCAGAAGGTCAAAAATAACAAAACAACAAAAATAACAGCAGTAACACAACTGAACTGCAGCGTCACATATACACTTGGTATAGTAAAATATTCAGTAGTAATGTTACCTATGTGCCACACTTCCCTCCTGGATTTCTTGCACAAATATTCCTAGTTCTCCTCTATTTTCACTCTTGAGTCCCACAACACTGAAGCCCAGACCACCACTTAGAGGTTTAATAAGGTCAATTGTCTCAACAAGACGACCCTGTTCAGCAAAAGTTAAAAAATGGGTACAAATGTTAAAAGGTTAAAAATGAACAAAGGTTAAATATGTTGAAAAGCAGCAACAATAAACGTGGCAAACAACTGGAAATTAATTTTTGAAACAAATAAATTGTCACTAATTAATGCCAACTATAGCTGAGCAAAACTGTACAAGCTAATAACTGAAACACAGTTGTTCCTTTCCAATTTCTTGCTATCATACAGAAAATGTTTGAGAAATAAATATTATTATAGCCCAGAGGAGGATATCAGGGAAAAATGATAAATATATAAAGTTTTGGTTTAGTAGTGACTGAATAGTATACATATATAGTATATATACTATATATATACTAATTAATATATATATATATATTTTAGAGGGTACAGGACCACAGGACCACTTTCAAGCAAAACCAGAAATAGATGAATTTCAGACAGATGAAAAAAAACTTGGACTATACAAAAAGGCTCTCCTGTACACCACTAGGCTTCTCCTATCCTGCTCTCTTACAGATTAAATTGATAAATCCTAGAAAATATGCTTGGGCTCTCCCAGCTCCAGCCACTGAAGGGACTCGTGCACCACTTCTGCCTACTACAGAAAAGTAGTAAGATTAGAGAACAATGCACAGCAAGGTCAAAATTTTCCATTTTATTTCCAAGAAACACATAGATTTTGCTAATTATGCATACAAGAGCAGGCTCTGACAAAGTATCTCCCTCATGCACAGAGCAGCAGTTCTACAATGAGCATGAAAAAAAACCGGCATGCTGATCTGTAATACACACACTGGTCAGCTAAGGACTCATGAGTGACTCTGTCAGGGCTAGTTTTTAAACTGCTTTCTCATTTACTAATTGTTTCTCAAAATAAAAGGTTACTTTTATTTATACATAAATGGTATTGTGGTTCGTACAGTAACTCAATTGCTTTTAAATAAATATACGTGTACCTTAATCTTCATATAATCAGTAATCCATATTTTGTAGTTATTATATGATAGGGTTACCTGGGACATGTTTCTGATCAGCTGCTCAAAGTCATCACTGGAGAATTTCCCATTAAGCTGAGGAGTAATGGACCTCATTGATGTTTCTAACACATTAGCTGGGTTGCCATTCTGCTGAGCCAACAAATATGACTCATTAAGTGGAAAGGACCCCATGTTCACACCATGATGGAGAAGCTGAGGGAATTCACCACTGGAATGTATGGAAGGAGTAATATTTACCTGTAAAAGATTGAAGGCAACACAGATTTATAGACACAGCAGAAACCTCCTTAGGTAAGGACATTATCATAAGCCAAGTGACCATCAAAAGTACATGAAATTTCAATTTGCAATTTTAAACAGATATTTTAAGGAGAAAAATTACCTTCAATATTTATACCCAACTGAGTACAACTAAGTTGCACACTACAACCACAATACAAATTGATTTGAATAACTTAAAATTATTTTCCATACTCTGTCTAAAATTCATTTGTTCCCATCATGATAACATCTTGAAGTACTCCATCACTATGCTAGAGGTAAAGAAGAACAAAGGTTTCCTACAACATCAGTATTTAAGGAAAAAAAACAAAAAAAAAAAAAAAAAAAAAAAAAAAAAACGAAAAAATGTTATCACTTGTTTTACAATTTTAAAAAGAAGCATGCACAAATTGACGAAAAAATAAATAAATCACACAGCTACATAGAGAACAAATTTCACTGGTCAGGGTTTCTGCATCACTATGTACTACACCTACCAGTGTTACTATCTGCATGAGCTAGGATTAAATACAAGATTAGTCAACAAGTCTGAAATCACCAGGCTGATCTGTAAGTCACAATCATACATTTACACAGACTTTACAGCCACTTTTCTCAGAACAGAAAAGAAAAAAACCTCTGTTTTGCACAGCCATAGTAAATCACCTCTTCCCAGCTATCTGTGCCAACCAATCTAATAGCTACTGGCGATATAAAGCTCAGGTAAAGCAGAAACCCTCATTTGTCTTTTGTCCCACATGTCTATTGACTTTCAATTGGTACTGCTTTACTTCAGATAAATTTGCTTCCTACTGGCCTGGCATACTAACTATTATATTGCAACTTCAAATACTTTTCATAGTTTTACAATGCACACTTTCTAGCATTCTGCATCACAGTACAGAAACCTAAGGTTCCCCTTAAAGTTGTACTTTATACTTCAAGTATCAATAAAAATTTCAAAACAGTAAATATATTCTAAAATATCTACTGCACCAGTCTCAATTTTTCAAGCATTTTACATCTATTGGGTTTATCATATCAGTTCTCCAACAGTCCAGTTATTAAAAGGTCAATATTGTTCTCCATCATACAATTCCATCTCATCTGAGTGTTTTACGAAAATGCAATAAAACGAATATAATTTGTTGAATAACTTATATGGCTGGGAAGGCCTCAAGTTAAAGAAAAAATACCACAAGTTAGCATTGACAGCATTTCTAAGTCAGCTCTGACCTAAAAAAACTGTAAAGAAGAAAATTTGGATGTTTGGAACTCAGTGATTTTTATGTCCCAATAATTATGTTCTTTATCCATACTTCTGAGGAATCATTTGGGTTATGTTTCAAACAAATTGTAACACCTAAAATGTGCACATATGCACTTTCCTTGATTGTATACATTCGTGTTGGAAAGCTTGTAATGCACAGATAGATAAGCCTTGTTTCACAGTTCATCACACGTAACAAAACGCAGAGACGTAATCAAATTCTACCCTTTTGAGAATGTAAGACTTCCCCTTCCATTATATGAATGGATTTGAAACTAGTAAAGTCTACAACATACTTGTGTTTCTTATCTGCATAAGGCCATATAATAGGTTAATTCACTTCCACCTTCACAGTGTTGTCCATTTCAATGTATAAAACTGTACAGCTGAACTTGGTCAGTTATGTGCTTTATTTCTTATTCTCCTCCATCTTCAAATCTTCTTACAGAGCCTGTTGCTATGCTTCTTCCCACAAAATTTGGTCATTGGTGAAATCATTAATCCTAGGAGTATCTAAAATTATGGCAACTAACCATTCATATGAAACAGCCTAAGAGTATATGAGATACACACCAAACTACCTTTCATGTGCACATAAGGCCATAGTATACAGGTCTGGTATCAAAAATGTTAGTAAGTCATAGATTCAAGTTCTCTTTCTGAATTGCAGAGGTCATTGCAGAAAATAGCGCAGAGTTACCCTTTCTGCTGTAAGTTACCATCCTCAGAGCCCTCTTGGTCAAAGCAGTCCCTAGAGAACTTATCACCTGCTCTGGCAAAGCCAACAAAGTTAGCCTAAACAAAGAACAGAACAGCACGAGTAAAAACGACCAATTTTATCCAATGTCCATTAGTGAGGGCTCACTAAACTACTTTGGTGCAGCTTTTGGAGTGGTAACTTCAAACTAAGTGAGCCAGGCTCAACAGCTGAGCATGGTAATGACTTCAATCAATATGATTACACCTAGAGAAAAATACATTAAATGTCTGCAATTTCATTTAGCACCGTTCTAACTGCATTATTCTGTCCTGAGGGCTCCTTCATCCAGGAGCTTCTGGATGTTTCACATTTCAGGGTGGCAGAAGTAGAAAGTCATTGGTATTACTGATAGTCTTATAAAACCCAACTGTGTGCAAATTCCCTACTTTGAGTAGAGTGTGTAGTCAGTTTCTAAGACAAAAAAAGGAAAATTCTGTAACAATGCTAAAAGCAAAATTTGAAATGTACAGAAAACTAGAGCAGCTTCTACTTTACAAAAAACAAGCCACGTTGGCCAAAAAGGAGAGAAACAAAATTTTATGTCACAGAAACTGACTGCAGCTGAGAGCCCCCTGCTTTGAATTTATTCTAGGACACCACACAATGTTTCAGACTGCTAATGCAGAGACAGTCCCAGTTTGTGAAACAAGTATGACATATTGCCATTATGACTAGTATTACATGCTTAATCTGAATCCAAACTACTACTTGTACCACTCAAACTTGTACTGTGATTTAAGTATGTTCTCCTAGTACTATGGACAGTGGATTGATTGCTTTAGGTAGCTCACTGCACTGTTTACAGTGTTCTAAGAGCAGAGTAATCATGATGGGCACTTCAACTTCCACCTGAATATCTATCCAGTATCACCATGCTTTTCTCTACTCAAGTTTGAAGGACTTTTTCAAAAAAAGGTAGGGCAATGTCTTTAGGGAATTCTGGATTTCTCCCTGGTAGAGAATTTGCACATTCTCATGCTGAAATAGTAGTTGTTTCACGCCAATGATTTTTTTTAGTTTCTACATTGTATGTTTTCACTGACCAAGTCCTGTTCAAACTGGCAAATACAGTGGCTATTTCCTCCATTTGAAAGTTCATCCTTTCTCCATACTTTTCTGAGTATATAGATATACAGGAATAGATATACAGGAATAGACTGACTTTTCCCATTGTCTTTCAAAGCAAAAGATGGAAACTGTTCTTGTTTTTCTAATACACATAATGCAGTAACAACTCCACTATTCTGAAAAAACTGGATTATATTTATTTGCACAATGGTTAAAATACCACTGAAAGGAAGTCTTGCATACTATATACATTGCAGGAAAAGGAAAAAATAACCTTCCAGTTCAGACTAGGTTAACTAGAACTTTTAAACCTTCTCCTCAAAATTTCAGTACAACAGCAGAGCTACAACACAATATTGAACACAGTCACATCAATAGCAACTGACAGCAACATCTCATTTTCATTACACCCTTTTTAAACAAACGCAGCTCATATTTAATGGCAAATGTGCTTAGTGCATGAAGCCAACCTCACATAAAATTTGATCTGACCTCTAAAACTCCAAGAAACAATTAAACTAAAAAAAAAGTTAAACTGTTAACAGAATAAAGTTTTCTGTGTGTGTGTGCAAAAACCTCACATTTCACATCTCCTCTTTGAAAACAGACATGGTTACAGCTTAAAAACTATAAAAACATTTATAGTGATATTTACGGTAGTTCTTAATGTAGAAGTTCGGAATTCCAAGACATATTTATAAGCAGAAATGTGATGACCACTCTCTTCCACATGCCCCATGAAATCCAGGTTTATCGCATGAAAAACTAGAGCACAACTGCTATATATTCTTGGTAACCACAGCAGTATAGGTCATTCCAGGGGGAGCAATAAACCTCAAGCACAAATCTTAAAATGATATCTTTTTCTTAACTTACAAATTGCACTACTTTCTTAATTTACATATTGGACTACTTTTGCAAACTACCATAATTCCATTAAAAAGTAGCTTTATAGCCCCTTGACTGTATAATTACGGAATGAGACATTACTGCTTTGTTTTATAAGCTTGCTTATGCTGCTTTTCCTTGATTGGCTTTCTCCTTATGGTATAAACATCTCCAGCATGGACAAAATTTGCATAAGATAAAAAGGAAAAATCATAAATACCACTTAGTATGACAAAATATATGTTTCAGTCACACAGACAGACACAGAATACAATCAAGTAGTGCTTACAGGCAGTAGCTCAAAATACTTTAACAAAAATGCAACACAATCCATGTCTGTACTGTATCAAAACTTAAAGCAATGTCCTCAACATCTCTAGGTCTCAACTTATTCAACAAAAAGAAATTTTCAGTATTTTTGCACTGCAGCCACTGAGCAGCAACCCTGGACACCCCAAGAAGCACAAGACTGATTGCAAGATTCCTGAGTAGCAAGAAGGCCAGCTGCAACTGCAATCACACTGGAAGTGAGGAAGCACAAGCCAGAGAACATGCACAACAGCAGGAAAGGGCACTGAGCTGCCAGGAACAGGAATTGGCACCAGCACCACTCTGCTTGCTGCACCTTTATGGCTCTATCCACAGAGCAGATGAAGTAGATCCCAAATTTCTTGTTATCACTTCATTTAAAAGTGCAAACAGTATTGTTGCCAAGAGGAGCTCAAAACATGAACTAAAAATCTCTAGTTGTCCAAAATACAGAGTTGAGTTAACAATGTTAAGTGTTCACCAAGAATAGAAAAAGACAGTATCCCACTTCTTCCCTAAATCCTCCCTTGTACAGACATCCAGCTGCTACCCACCACTACATTGTGAAGAAAAAACTATGGTCAAACTCACAAGTAAAACAAAAAAAAACAAAACCAAAAAACACAACAGAAAAAAAAAAGAAAATCCAAAACAAACAAAAACCCAACAAAACAAAACAAACTATCAAACAAAAAAAACCTCCAAAACTGAGAAATGCAGCCCTGCCATCTGAGCCAACCACTAGATATTTTGTTCTGAGTGGAAAGGAGACAGGACAAGGTGTAGAGGAGGAGGTGAACAACTGAGAGACAAAAAGAAATAGAAAAGAAGCAGGACAGGGATGCTAACATAGTCCAATAATTTTCTTTAAAATATTTCATAAAGAAAATAAAATAATTTTAAGATATTTTAAACACCACAATCTCTATTTTTCTTCTCTGTCTCAACTTCAAACAACAAGACTGCTCTTCAACATCAGAAAACAAGCATTAACTGAAGAACAAGGACAGAAAGAGACAAGAAAAAAATAGTTTTTTTCTTCAGTGCTCCCCAGTTCAAGAGACTTCTGAAGTCAAAACAGTAATTCACAAAAAAACATCCCTTTGTTGTGCTTAGACTTTTCCACTTCAGTTAACTTCACAATGACAGTTTAGCAGTACAAACAAATCCTGTTCGCTCATTTAGGGAAAAAAAAATACTCCTCAACATTAAAGCCTACTAATAAGAATCAAGGCATCAGATTTTCTGACTTTAGACCATGCCTCAAGATAAAGCAACATACCACCCAGTCCACAAACTGCCCAAATAGAGGGCAGGACTTTCACTATCATCTCTGTGCTTTCAAGACACAATGCCTCAAGCCAGGAATACATCTTTACCTTGAAATTTATTGATGACCATAGAGGTCCACAATGAAGTCTCACTGGTTGACCTACATCTGCTGGGATACTTGCAAAGAATCTGTTTGACTTGTAAAGTAAACTGCCATTCTGTCTTCCTTGCTCCCTTCCCCTCTTTCAAACTACACTGTCCTAAAAGATGACCTCCTCAAGAATTTTGCAGTAGTCTCGTAGCTGTTTAAAAACTCATTGAAAAGAGAGGGGCAGTTAAACAGACTGTCACACTTCACCTCGAAAAGAAGCAACTTCCCATTAAACTGTCACTTCAGCTCATCATTAAACATAAAAAAATTAGCCATCCTTATCTCCAGTGGGTAGAAGCTGCAACATCTTGTCATGGCACAAGCCAGCACCATTTGTCATCCTGTCTCGAACAGGGCTCTGACTGCAACTGTAGGGATACAACTTCTCTCCTTATTCTGACACAGCTTGGCCAAAAAAACCTGGTCACTACTCACACGCCTTGCAGTTTTCATCAACCTGTTGCTTAAGAGCTTCAAGAGCACAATACCCTTACAGTTGTGAAAAGGGTGTCTTTGAGTGGTGTCCTCAAAAGTGCACCTATGAAAACACAGGTTTTTTAACATAACTACCTATTTTATGCTTTTATTCTGTGTCCTGTTTCAGTATGCCTTGTAAATATTTACCACAAAATAAAAACAAATAATCTCATGTCATATTGTAGGGAAGAAATTCTACAGAAAAAATATAAGATGAAGAACTGACAAAATATAAGAATGCTGGAAACATATATTTACATGTGTAAGTGTTCATATAAGCACACATTAAAAAAAGGGAATTCACATCCAAATAGCTCCCCTGTCAAACAGAACAGGGTACATACCATGCAACATGCACAGAGCCCTAAAATTACTTCACAGACAAACCTGCAGTCAGGACAGAAAGTGAAATTATTATTTCCTTTTTAAAAAATACATGCCTTAAATTACCCATCCTAGCATCTCCTGCTTCATTTTCTAATTTAGAAAAGTGTATTTAAAAAGATAGCCATCCTTTAATTTCATAGCTAATGTCCAAAAGTGAAAATATAATTTGCCATTTAAAAAATATTTATTAATGTTTCAGGCATACTTTTACTTCTTACTACATGTTCCTAGGGTCTTTGCCATGTAATTCACACAATTTCTGGATGTCACTGTTAAATTCTCATTTCCAAATGGCAGTGCAAACAAACCCTCAGGACAGCTTTTTTTTCCCTGAGATTTTTTAAAATTACTCCAATATCATTAAGTCTCTAAATACTAAACAGACAAAATTTGAAAACCATTGTGATGAGTACAACACAGACACCATTCTAATTTACTTCTTGTCTGTGCAAAATAGCATCAAGATGATCCACAAGAAGCAATAAAGGGCTACAGTGCATTCTTGTGCCACACAACTGAAGTACTGTGAGGATTGTGAGGAATCCGTCTCATCATAGTCTGGTCAGAGACCAGATGAGGCTCCACACTGATGATAAGGTCCATGTGCAGAGTCTGCTCCCTCCCACCAGCCATTCTGCATACCCGACAGAGCTGGCCATCTTGGAGGAGTCAACAGGAATGACAATTTGCAAAGCCAGATACATAGTTTGGTCCTAATTCAGTTACTGAACTACTTTCTATATTCTTCAAATTCTTATTCTGTTGACCAGAAAATTATAGCAACAAATAAAGTCAATCCAGCCAAGTTGCTGGCCCTTTTCTCAAGCTCATGGAAAACATGCAGAAAATTAATACTTAATATCCTGAGCAAGCAAAAAGGAGGCAAAAGCTCTGGCTTCTCTTTGATCTTTTATTCCTATACAAAGTACAAAATGGATCTTCGTTTCCTTCAGAAGTCAACCATTCTACAGCTTCCCTCTACATCCTTATTTTAGCAGGGTAAGACACAAAGGAGCAATAAAAGGCTCCTAGGAAACAAGTTCTAGACCTCATAGAAAACATGCTCCTTTTGAAGGTCAGAGAAAAAAAGCTTTATGTTACCTCCCCACCCATATCACCATTTCCCTACCCTGCACATTTTAAGTAAGAAGCATACACAAAAAAATCACATGTACATAAAAATCACATACACAAAACATAGCTTCCCAAAAAGTCCATGTGGTATGTCCCCAAACCTTTGGATCAGATATTTAGTTTAAGCTATTTCACTGTTCAAAAAGCAGAAACACAAACATATTTGCATTACCTTAGCAAGTTTCCCCTTGCACTTGCAGGACTACTTTTCCTACCTGATCTCTCAGTTGTTGAACAGAAGTCTGAAGGCTCAGAATTTGATTAAAAAGAGGACTCTGCAGCACTGATTTTAATAGGCTCAGTTTCTCCTCATTTGCAATGTCACCTCGATCCCGAAGTTTTGTCTGTAAGCGCTCCATGGCCTGGAGGGCCCGATGAGTATCTGTAGCAATAATCATTCCTAGTCAGCACCAGTTTCTAGACTGCATAAATCAGAGGCCAATGAAAATTGTATTTTTGCCCATCAAAAAGTGAGTTACAAAATTAAAGAGCCTTCATTGAAATTCAGTTACAGGAACTGTGGCTACAGTCCACTGCAAGTAAATAGGAGCATAAATAGTCATAATAGAAAACATCTTTCTTTTCCATGCAAATTTTTAATTCAAGAAAAGATTAAAACTATGAAATCCAGACAACAGGCTCAAATTCAAATACATTAAACATATGATTGTACAAATTTTGTTTTCAAATACAAAAACTCAAACGCAACAGCATTTCTAAGCACAGTATATTATTTTTTTTCAAAACCTCTCTCAGCAGTATACACCTATATCCCAAATCTATCACACACACTCAATGTGGCCACAAAAATATCGTGATACAAATGAAAAAAAATTACCAATTGTTTCCAACATGTTCTCTGCTTCTCAGCTTCTATTTCAAAACTGGAAAGAGACTGTAAATACTTCCCTGAAAAGTAACAGAAGAAAAAAAAGGTCACATTTATAGAAATACTAAGCTCTGAAGGGAAAGAAAAAAGGTTGACTTTTGAAAGCAATAAACTGCAAAATAACGATCCAAAAAAAAAACCATCTTCACAGATAATTAAAATAACCTCAACGTCAAACTCTGACTCACTTTGGTGTTCAAAATCTTCCTGAAAATTGCTTTAGGAATATACTTTGTAATTTATTTGCATTTCCATATCAAAGTAGCTGTCTGCATACTGTTGCACAACATGTCCTGCACTGCTTTAATCAGACACTATGAATCATAGCTGCCACTGAAATTTTACAGTTCCATTGCTTTCCTTTTCAGTGATTCACAGAAGACATTCCCTGCGGGATCACTTTTCAAGCTCTGTGTTGACAATTTCAGGCGCGTGAGCCACAGCACACTTTTTACAGTCACCTTTGAAAGAAAAGTCACATAAACCACAAGGCTACAAGCTTGTAGGATTTTCACACTAGAGCCTCCACTATTAATATCTAATGCAATTGACACTCAGATGTGGATGATACCTGAGTTTTTATCAGTATGGGTTTCCAGGAAGGAAATTCCACACTGGGAGGAAGAAATTCTGAAATTGCTTTGCTTATTCTTTTTTGCTGTTTTTTGGGGTTGTTTGGGGCTTTTTAAAAATGTACATCTGCAATTGCTAAGAAATTTGCAGTGACAGAACATGTTTGATGGAGATGGATAGGTGAGAAGTGAGGAGCTCAAATATCATTGCAGGTGTATGAACTGTTGATTTTATCTCTCATAGTTTGTTTTCTTTATAGTAGGAAAAAAAAACAGTACAGCATCCCCACTTGAATCTGGAGAACCTAAAAACATACAGAACTGTGATCTCAAAGCACTCAAGAAAAGTAATTCTTTCTTGAGACATTGGATAAAAAGAGGAAAAGGAATGACATTGACAGATCACTAGATAAGACAGCCTAACAGGATCATTAGTTATAGAATCTGATCATTTTGTCAAGTCGATACTGTTTGCAGTTAGTGCAGAAAAAGCAAACCAAATGGATTTAAAATGGTTTCAAGTTCCGTCGGTATGACTTCCCTACTTTCAATATGCCTGAAGCTTCCTAGTTCCAACCTTGCCAAGGGCAGAGAACTTTCCACTATATGTGGTTACTCAGAGCCCAGTCCAGCGCAGTAAAAGAATGGGGAGTACATAACCTCTCTGAAGACTGCATTTGAATTTGACAATACATCGATACAGAATCATTGATCATCCTTTTTAGGATTATTATTAAACCCCTTAACCTGACTTTGTCAAAGTAATATTAGTCCATGGTCCAAATTATGTTTTTAAATAAAAATAAGCCTTTATAATTTTTTTTCTTACTTCGCAAGGAAAATCCCAAAATGTGATTACCAGATCTGAAAAACGACCCAAATATCTTGTTTCTTCACCTTGTCACTCTATAAAACAGGACGAAACAAAGTCTATTTTACATGGGAAGGGCTGGATGAGATTTAAATGTTATGAAGGAAGCTGACTTCCCCAAACCCTTATCACCCACAGCTTTTCTTGCTAGATTAAAAACTACTATCACTTCTATTCATAGCCACTATTTAAAATCAGAGGTATTTATACCATGCTTGTAGATGTTTTCCTCAGTACTAATGCAAATCAAAGCAGTTCTTTCCTGTGTCACTGTTCCATTTCTTTCTCAATACCTACCCTTGGGGCTGTGTAGTGGATGGAACCAGAGAGCTGTGCAAAAAATCAGAAATTTAGTATTTTTTCAGTTATTTTATTTATCACAGCACTATATGCACAAGCATATGACATCTTATGTTCAACAGATGAAACTATTCAGGAAAAAATAGAAGGTTACTGTTCTGCTTTAGCTTTGCAAGGACCCCAAGATGAGATGCAGTTGTAAAATGTCTCTACCTTTTGCGGTAGCTGGATATTGTTTCATTTTATGACTCAATTTGACTAAAATTTCATTCTTCTTGTGCTGAGAAATGTAAATTTTACAAGTGACAGTACCCACAATCATCTTTGTGTTGATGTAATTCTGAAGATATGAACTCTAACAACTTAGAGCAGAGGATTCTACAAGCAGACACAAGTCCTAAACGTATCTGTAGGTTGAGATTATGTAATTTGCAATGAAAAGGAGTCCTTCGCTCTGCGAAGACACTCATTACTTACTTTCTATTTATCTCATGCTTTAGAGAGGAGTGAATACTGCTCTAGTGCCATGCTAGTATCAGTAAATCTATTTTGAACTCTCCATTTATTCACTTTATTTGGGTTTCTATTAGTAGGGAATCCCTTCCCAGCTGGCCAGCTTAATGCTTTTGTCAAAGTCAGCAATAAGCATGAGACAGACCAAAACTGTCATCAGAATGTTTTCCCTCAGACACCTCCTCTGAGGAAGATGCAATGCACTGAGGGACACTCATGTTTGCCTCTACAGTGTTGCAGGCCAAGTTGACCCCTGTTTGCTCCACCTGCACTCTGAAAGGACAAATGGACACACGACTGCTCCTGCTGTGCCACAACAATGTTAACAAGTGGGATCTGCCAGCACCAGCTTAATGGCACTTTAACATAGTGAAGTATTGGAGAAGCAACCACACATCTCTCCGAAATACACTGCAGAGACATATCCATAAACACCACCACCCACTACAGGACACACTGGCCCTTAAACCAGCTTGCTTCTAAGTAGCAACAATGTGCTAGTGAGGAGTGGAATGCATGATCACTTGTTGAAAGGCCTAATTCTATTATACTGAATACTTTTATAATGGTATTGTAGATTTCTAGATGGGGAGTTTAGTTCTAGTGGGGAGTTTAGTTCTGACTGTAGATTTCTAGATGGGGAGTTTGTAGATTTCTAATGGGGAGTTTAGTTCTTATTTCCTCATTTTGCAATCTCCTGGCAGTCTGTATCACAGGAACCTGATGCCAAAACCAACCCTTCTATACAGGATACAACAACCTTCACATCTCAAAGAGCTTAGTAGCTTAGCTCAAAGTAGATTTAACTATTTTTGTATTTCAGGGCTGAAGTTCATTAATCTCTTCACAGTAATAAGAACACAGGCTGTCTGAGTCAATACTTTATAGGCAAATTGAAGAAAGACAGTAAACAAATAGCAAGTTAAATCTATGTTCAAGTTCAAAACACACAGGTAGCTGAAAGCTATGATGTAAACAAAAAACAAACAGCCAAACAAACAAAAAAGAAAAAAATAAAGGAAAAATCAAACCTCATCATCTTCTCTCACTTTCCTGCTCTTTTAGAACATTAGAATAGAAAACACAAGGAATTTTAGACAGGTATAAGGTGACACACACACCATATTCACTCTAAGAACAAACCAAAGTTAAAGATGATCCCTTTCAAGCTTGCACTTTTGAAATTTGATTCTTCCAACGCTAACGAACAAAAATGGGGTTTTTTGCCACTCTTCATGCTACCCTTCTTGGATAACATTGGTTGCCACAAAACAGCCAGCATGTTGCAACTCTGGTTTCTATCTGTCCACTTCTGAAACACTAAAATGCACAGGTGGCAGAATTTTTTTTAACTTCTGAAATTTATTTGATCACCTCCTTTCCACTACAATTGCAGAAGGCATTTAGCCAAACAGACAAAAGATTTGTGAAAATAGTAAGGCGACCCATTGATCATTCTTTCATATCTATCACTTAGTTTCTACAAGGAAACCTACTCTGTTTCATTGACGGATACTCCATCTACTGCTTCACAAAGCCATTTCAGATAATACCTTGGAAACTAATGCTCATAACATGGATTAGGAAACATGCAATGCCAAAGATAGAAAACACAGTAATAGGCTTTGCCCCATAGCTCCTGCATTACTTGAAATACTCTGAGCACACAGAAGAAATGCCTATCTTAAGAGCGATCTCTAGGCCCAAACTCTGGCTTGGAGTTGCATGAGATTAAAATTAAATCTATTTCAATTAAGAAGCAAGGTAACCACAACATGCATTTTATAGCTGCTAAAGAGAGTATTTCGGAACTTCTAATCCAACACTTTGGCCTGTGTTTGTGTGGGCTAGAGATATCCCGTGATTTTTATCCCATGACATCTTCCTCCCCAGTTTTCAGGCTATCACTCAAATAGGCATATCATGTTAGCACCCGTGCAGTGCAGGAACAGCGACCAAACCACACAGGAAGTGGAAGATGCTCATTACTGCTTAACTTTCTGCCTTGCCTGCAGATTCTAAGAGCTCCTTATTTTTCCCACTTACCTCCTTAAAGATGGCTACTAACCCCAGGAGGAAAACTGAGGTGGATTCCCGGACACTGAGCAGTCTTGTGAAAATTAAGGCAGTGGAAACTATTCACAGTAAATTCAAAGATCTCATGCTTTTCTGGTTTTTTTCTAGCTACTTTTCTACCAATGCAATTTTGCTGTTGCATACAGTACTTTTTTAAGCACACAAAGGGTGTGAAAATAAATGCAAGACAGAAATGACCAACGGGGAAAAAGAGAACAAAAAGAAAAAACAAAATTAATGTGCACTGTTCCACAAGGAACAAAGCAGATTTCCATCAACTACCTGGAATGTAACAAGCAAACAAGAGATGTCTGACATCTACATTTGATAGCTATGCTAATGAAAATTGTTCTGAAACATTCAGAGCAGAAAAAAAAGGCCATATTGCACAGCCTATATTAAGACTCTAAGCACTTTGAAAAAGCATTACTAGCCTCTTTGAATTTAGCAAAATGCCGAATGCATCAAAAATACATATAGAGGTAGTGGTTCCGTATGTTGAAGAAAAGTTCTGTGAGAGAGCTGATGAACAACACCATATACTTTGAATCAATTACGAAAACAGAATTTTGAATATTCAACTATTTTTAATCTTCTGTATGCATCACTCTAATGTATTAAACAAACGTAAAATCCTTTTCCATGAACCGGCAATCGGTTCCCCGTGTATAATTAATAATTTTCTGTAACATGTAAGAAGCCGTACATCAGCATAAGATATAATATCCATGGTAACTGACATGCTAATAATTGCAACCGGGAAATAAACTATCCATGATGATTGCACCTACTGATAAATGTGTGTGATATAGTGTATTTAAAACTGATTTGCAAAGAGCATTTCAGAAAGAATAGCATAGAAGGTAGGGTGTTTCTGGTGGGGTCTGTTGGGGATTTTTTTGTTAATGAAACAAAAGGATCATCTTTTTAAAAATTTTTTTTTTCAGTAAATATCTTAAATTTAGATCAATTGGCATCCTTTCACATTAGCTTCAGGAAGTGAAAAGCAACTTTTAGCATATACAGAATATAGGGGATGCCAGTGAATATACTGAATTGATGAAATACAAGCATGGTTAATATTGGCTCTTTTATGTTTTCAAGCATAGGCAAATGATAACCATATTCATTAAATTCAATTAAACCTGATGAAGCACAGATTTTACAACAGTTGCACCTCAATGTATATTGGATTTTCACAGAGGTGACACAGCATACATAAATGAATAAATACAAAGCCTCTCCAAACAGCTGCTAGTTAGCATCAACAAAAAGTCATCATTTTCCCTACAAACCGAAAACCAAAATTTCTCTTTGTGACAATAACAAGTGACTTATACAGAAAACCATAACACTGTTTAACAAGACCACTGTGCGAGGGGTTTCAGATATAAGGACAGGGTCTGAAAAGCCTACAAAAGAAATACGTTATTATTGCCAAGGCAAAAATAGCACATTTTCCTATTGACTTGTCAGGAACACCAGCAGTGAAACAAGACTGTCCTTATCAACGACAATATAGTATTCTCCCAGCATGGCATTATACTAGCCAAAACTGCTTCACCAGGATGCTCAAATATAAAGCCAATGAGAAAGTATACTGGATGCACTTCACATAATTTTAATTTTTTCTTTTTGTGTTGGAAACATGGAGCAGAGATTTAAAAGGTCTTTACAATAGTTCTCAATATGTTGAATTAAGTGCTACTTGTTAAAACAAAACCATCTGCAGCTATCTGCATGACTGAGAAGATCTAAGGCATTCTTGCCTGAAGAATTCACAGACCAGGGCCCCACCAGGGCCAGGCGGAATGAAAAGATCCATTAGTATCCATGTAGTGCAGCTCTCTTTCCGTAGTGCTGACAGCTATCTAACTTTCCTAGCGCGCTTCTGCACGAAGGGGGGAGAATGTATCCAGTTCCTAGTGAAAGCCTCTTCAAAGCACTAAGGAAACCATTAGAAACACCACAGCTAATCAGTAAATGTTACATGCAAGTTACTGTTAACAAGATAGGAGACATAAAAATCGGCAACTAAAAATTGATAAAATTTTTTTCTAAATTATGTTCTCTTTCTAATAACGCTGCTTGTTAAGGTGGATATGTCCTTAGTTATTTTCCACTTGCATTCTTTTCTTCTAGTGTTACAATTACTTTCAATTTCCACAGAAGCATCAAGTAACACTCCCAAAAAGTATTTTACCACTTTCCCCTTTTCCAGTTTATTCCTCCTTACCAAGGAGTTGCTGTTTCCTTGGGAAACGCAGAAGTGATACGGAAACCACAGAGAATCACACAATACAAGTTCCGCAACTGCAGAATTCAGACCCTTCCTCTTTATCTCAGTAAATCCCTGCTTTCCTACTGCGACAGACTCCCAACACCCTTTCAGGGACCAAAGCCAGTAAGGACGTTTCCTATCCAACAGTTTTAATTAAAAAAAAATCTTCTACACTTATTAGGACACAAAAATATAGCTGGACCATGCAGTGTTTATAAAATCAAATGGAAAATCAAGAAAAAGGAAAAAAATTATAACCAACGTTTTTCTGCCAAACGGCAAATCAAACCTCTTAAATGCTGTACACGGAGTTCAAAAGGTCGGCTTTGTGAGTTTTTCTTTTTCTTTCTTTCCTCCTAATACTCTTTCCAGTAACACAGGGAGAGGTGCTGGCAGCAAGGGGGAACACGAAAAACGAACCATCCCTCTCCTTTGCGCACCCAGACTCATCCAAGAGCACATCTCCGTTTCCACCCAGCCAAAGCTGTTACCGGGGAGCTGCTGGCGGGGTCCGACCTGCGGGCAGCGCCGACACCCGCACGGCAACAGGTCCCGAAGAACCGCGGTCACCGCCCCGCCTGGAGCCCGAGGACACGGCCAGCGTCGCCGGGGCCTCCGGTCCGGCTCTGGCTGCGAGCGAGAGCCAACGCCACCGCCCACAAGTGCCGGCCGCGGGCCGCGGCCGCTAGCAAGGTCGGCGGCAGCGGGGGCCGATGAGGAGACCGCCTCCCGTCATGAAATGCCCGCGGGGGATAAATAAAGAATGCGTGAATGGGCAGCAGGGCTCCCTGCAGATGTCAGGGGAGGTTCGGCTTTTGTTTACGTGAGGACGACGCCCCGCCAGGCCGCCAGAGCCCGCGAACCGCCCGCCCGCCGCAGGCCAGAGCCCCGGCCCAGCCCGGCCCCCACAGCCGCTCCCGCGGCCCGCGGTCGGCTGAGGCGGAGGAAGAGGGGATGTGCCGGGACACAGCAACAGGCTCAGCCCCCCCGCCCGCGGCTCCACGGCCTCTCTCCTCCTCCAGCCCCGCGCCTCCCCCCGGCAAAACCCTTCGGATCAAATGAACAATACTAAAACTTCGAGAGGCAAACGCGTTTTAAATAGTCGCTCGAACTCCAGCGACGCGGCGTACCCTCCCCGCCCTTCCCGGCCCGCATCCCCGCGGGACAACTCGGGCGAGCTCGCCCCGCTCCCCGCCGCCCGGCCCAGCAGCACCCTGCTTACCCCAGCGGCTCGGTGGGCCCCGCCGCCCGCCCGGCCCGGCTTTCCGCCCTCCCCGCCCCCGAGTAGCGGCGCCGAGCGAGCCTCGCCGCGGGGGCAGCGCGCTCGGGCACGCCCCAGCGGCCTGAAACCTAATCCGGCAGCCCCCGCCCGCGGGTCTCACCGGGACGGGCTGGGCGGCCGCCCGCAGCGACGGTGGGCGGGGGTATCCGGGGGATAGCGGGGCACGCTCGGGGTACCCGGTCCCGTCCCTGCCGGCCTGCAGCCTCGCGGCCCTTCCCGCCGAGTGTGTCTCCCCGCGGCTGCTGGAGCGCACGCCGTGCCGGGATGACACCGAGAGGCCGGGCTGGTCCAGCTTAGCTCTCCGGTTCGCCTGCGAAGTGAAGGCGGCGGCAGGCTGGCCCCTGCCTCTCTCACGCGGTGCGGTGCCGCCTGCGGCCGGGCCTGGCCCCGCTTGCTGCCAGCCCAGCCACCGCAGTACCCCTTCTGGTGCAACAAGATGAGCCTGGCCTGGAACGGAGGAAAATGGGAAATGTTTGGAAATGTTTAAAAAAACAAAACAACCAAGATCACCAAGCAACACATGATGAAGTTGGACAAAATTATTTATAAAGTCTTAGAATTTATAAAGGGATGACTTTTCCCTCAATGCAGCAGCTGGTAATTGTGTTAACTAGAAGTAAGGAAGATGCTATGTGTTTCACATATATATGTCTAAGACTGAAGGACATAATGCAGAGATGTTTGCAGCAACCACAAAATACCCAAAAACAAAAGCTCAGCTAAAGGTGATATTATTTTGGTATTTGTTGACATTGCTTCTACTAATATTATCAGGGTCATGGTTTCCCCTGTTCCTTTACATAAGACTATTTTTTGGTGTCAATGCTCTCAGGCAGCTCAACTGAGGTAAAGCCCCTGCAGATGGACCACGGCTGCTCCACTGGGCGTGTTGGCTGTTCCTCTGCCACTGCAGAGGCTCCATGAGCTTTTTATCTGCTTCTTGCCCTCTGGTGTGGTTTGGTTCTTTTTCCAAACAGAGGTTAACCTTAAGTGTCATCATAAGTTCCAGTAGTTTGTGGCTGAGGGGTGGTGGTGGTGTTTGGTTGATGGGCTTCTTTGAGTGTTTGGTGGTTTGAGGTTTTTTTGGTTTCTTTTTTTTTTGCTCATACAAAAATTTTAAAGAAACCTAATGTTATGAAGCTAGAATGGAGTACTGCCCTATCTATTTTCGATAGTATCAATAAATACGATCCCAGTACCAACACTTTCTTATGCAGACCACTTTACATGTTAACTTTAAGAAACACAGGTCTTTGTACATTGTATGCTTTGGTTGTTTTTATTTTTATTATTTTATTTGGAAAACTAAATTCTGAAAAAAGGTTGAATCACTAAGGAATATTTCTCTTGCTTGCTCTTATTACAGCTGGTGGATTGAAAAACTCCAAATATTAACTGCCTTTTCCTCTGCTGAATACTCAAATATACATATTTATATTATGTTATACATATTTATGTTATATATATTTATATTATATAATATATATTTTTAATAATAATTCTTCCACTTTTTAACTAAGAAAAGTACTTTTCAAGATTTTATTCACAGGTTCCATTGTTCAGTCTGGCATGTGCTAAAAGCATATTGCTTTTTTAATCAAACACAGAGGCTCTGGTATAGCTAGGACATTGAATGATCTATAACTGTCCCACCAACTTTGTGTATTACATGAGCCTTTATTAAATCCAGAATAAAATATAAAAGATAAGTTACACTTTGTTTCCATGTATCAATGTTCAATGAATAAGCCACAGTTGATTAGATAAGTACAAGATGAGAATGTTATTGTTATTTTTCCTGTTGCTCAGGATTTAACTATGGGATATGACTAAAACAAAATGCAGTGATTCTATTAAGTTTATTTGGACAAAAAAATGGTCAAAAGTGCAGCAGTACTCATGTTGTACAACAGCGTCACTTGTGTAATAATTCTTCCCAGTGCAATTTGGCTTTTTATGGGATATACCTTTCAGAAAGTTTTTTAACATACAGACTGCTTTTCTAAAGTAGACATACATTTTAAATTCTATTCAGATTTTATCAAATCCTTGGAGTATATATTAAGTAGATGATAGTTAGTGAAGTTCAGAGCGTTGTGCTCCATTAGGCCTTGCCTGTATTAAAAATATTTGCATGAGTATATTTATGTCAACATAGCTGTACAGAGAAACTGAGCCCTTTCAGTAAACATACAACTGTACATACAATAAACATGAAACTGTAATGGGAATTGGCATCGCAGTAATCTAATGCCCTCTTGCACACAGTAGCTGATAACACTGATGAAGAGCCATGCAGGCACAATTCTAGCAAATAGCAAAGTAAATTCTTAGGGTTCAGAGTACACAACTGGTCTTGTGCATATATTTGGTACTAGCTTTAGAAAGTTAATTTGAAAGACATCCACCATTCATATTTAATTATTTCTTCCTTTTGTTATAAAATAGGACCTCTCCAGCTCCCCCTAGAAAAAGAGGGTCACAACGTATCAATGATTTTGTTAGTGTGGGTTATATCAGGTACAATGACACACAATGTTTTAAGTTATGTCAACGCTTTTTTACTGTAAGGAGTATGGCCATTGGTGTTTTATAATCTTGTGGGATCCTTCAAATGTGAGAAAAGAGAATCTACTTTGTATTTCAAAGCTAAATGTTTTAACAAGCTACAAATAGTTGATGTGTCTACACATGGTTTTCAAGTGATTGTAAATAAAAATTGAAAGCAATTTTTTATATCATAAGCCTTCCTCAAAAGATTACTATGACTACAAAAATATTCTGTCAGAAAGAACTCTTAAGGAGAAGATGAAGGGGATCTAAAGAAACCCTCATTTTATGTTCTCTAATATTAACATTCTGATATATTTCATTTCTCAGGTCAATTTATAATATAGTCATGGTCAAATCAATATTGGATGAGACACCTGCCTTGCTGATTTACTTAAATACATAAAATATTAATATTAATGATTCACTGCTTAGATTTTTTGGAAAACATGAAGGAGAAGTAAACTGAGAAAAGAAGTCTTTACAGATATAACAGGGTCACCAGAAACAAGGCTATGTGTCCATTGAATCATTCATAAGGCTGCTGTTGGGAATGCAGCCTTTTAAAATAGTAATGGGAACAGGATCTAGCCAATGAAATAAGAGTCTGATTCTGCTCTGAGTCACAAGTACTAACTTTACTTCGAGAAGATTTTGCCTATGAAACACATTTGGTTACATTTATGACACAGAACTATTTATTCCCTAAAAAAAGTGTTCATAACAATGATTGTTTAGTTTCATGACTGTGTGTATCATATTTGGTATGGGTATTGTTATTGCATGCTCCACTGCAGAATGGGTAGAATAAATATTTTAGGGACCTAGAAGTACCCTGAGAGGAAGGACTCAGGAATATTTATAATTTTTTTATCTATGCTTGAAGTATTCCATCCCTGAAGTTAGAAATGAACCTGAAAAGGGACCAATAAACACTTTTCATAAGTACTACCTTGATTAAAAATTGTATGTACTTCTCTTTTATAGCCTTACTCTTCAATATTACAGGATAATTTTCTTAATGTATATTCATATGTATATATGCATACCTAGACACAATATTATACTTTTCATTACAGCATTTGCTTAAATTTCAAGTTAAAAAACACTAATTACCATTTTTCTTTTTAGAGAATGGTAATAATTTATTATAGATCAAATTTTATTCCTGGCTCTATAAAGCAAGAGTAATCCACTGCATTAAGTGGAATTAAGTTGTAAAGAAAACCAATCTGAGATCAAAGGTAACTATGATCCTAACTGTTATAGCTGCTAATCTAAATATATTAAGTATGTGGTTATGCATTTTGTCTTTATCCAAACAAGGATGGATCACCATCTTTTTTCATGGAGCTCTTAAGAGTAGAATAAGTTATATTAGTAGAAGCATTCAGTATTACATATAACGCTCTTCTTCATTTCAACATAGAAGTTACACTTTGAAAGTCAGATGGTGTAACTACACAGTTACTTCTGTTGCTGGAGGTAGCACCATGTATGTTGTTATACAGAGCTAAAATTGGAAACTTTCTCATAACTTCTGTTTGAAATTTACAGGTTTTGGATTATTATGCTGCAAGTAGCAAATATTAGTTTCACTTACAGAAGCATGCATGTTGGCAAGAACGGTGCATAGATTTACATTTTAAAGATTCTTTGGGAAATGGTCTTCCCTGCGGATATACTTCGTAGGTGTTATTATTGCTATTGGAGATTACACTTACAAATAGAAGGGGAAGTATGCTGTGTAAGGTAAAACAGAGTAAAAAAAATCATAGAAGGTACATTAATTATTTATAACTACAAAACAAAATACTTGCAATTATGACAAATTAAGAAGGCATTTATTTACACACAAATAGGATTGTTTAAAGCCACAGGCCTTCCCCATAGAGGAGAAGTGAAGCCAAATAAGTGACAAAGCATATTGACCTTATCATAATTCTTCAAACACATAAGACCTACAAGGAGTGTCTGGTTTTGTCAGATTATGGTGTTTTTGGCTTTTTAAAAAGGTTGTATTTTGCTAGAGATTGCCACATATTTGACAGACCCCACTCTCAGACAATCTAATTTTAAAAGCTTTCCTCAGAAGTCTTTCTGAGGATGTTGTCCAGAGCAACATGTGCTCTGGTATACTTGTCAATGCAACAGTTGTTCCAATATTTGAAAAGATAGAGCAATATCTTATTAGCAATTCTTGTGTTAGCAATATTGGGAGGTCCTGCATGACATATTCTTTAGAGTTAAAAAAATTAGAATGGAAGGAACCTGACATGTCTAGTTCAGGAGTTTATAGACAGATGAATTGGTAAAACTAAAGTAAAGCACAGCAATACGTACAGAATGATTTGTTGTATGGCTCTGCAGTTTATCATTGTCCAAATAGTATTTACCTTTGCGTGCACTATTTAACCAATCAAAGTATCTGGTATCTTGCCATGTTCAGTGTACGATGCGGATTGCATTCAAGTCTCTGCTTCTGATCCAAATGTGAAATTGAAGAAAAGTTTTGCTTTCAATGATGTTCAGAGTTGAAATCTTAAGAAAAAGTACATCTCTGAATTTGCAGTCTTAGGTCTTTTGTTCCCAGAAAGATTCATGATATTACCCATTTTGGATAAATAGTTCTCTGCATATTGGACCATGACTTAGGTTGAAAGATTTAGCTGAGTTGTACATTTGCCATCTGGTAGAAGTGAGGTGGTTATCTTCTGTTCATTAGGCAGTTTTCTTTATCTCTTTCACCAACAATCCTACCTCCAAGAAATATCTTCTGTTAATGGGCCATTGAGTCTCACTGCATGACTGATAAAATCGCATCATCCCACTGTGAGATACTCCCCCCAGGGGGAGGAGCCACGCACTCCTACCTGGATAGAATCTCATATTTAGAGCCGTCTTTTCCCACTAGATTTGCAGAAGAACAGCTGTCTTCTCCACTAGATTCCCAGAAGAAAACCAGGCCCATCTACACCACCACCAGAACTTCAAAAGAAAACTACAGCCTTCTACAAAATTATTGCTTCAACAAAACCACATCTATCACTCCAAAAAGATTACTGCCACCATTTAATCAAAAGTTGACCATTTAATCCAACCTATCAACCACCATTTTATCAAAACCTATCAACACCCTGACCAACAGGTTGTCAGGCCATATTCAGACTCTGTCAGTAGTTTGTTTTCTTGGGGTTTTTTTTTGTATTATTACATTTGTATTTTTAGTTTTCCTAGTAAAGCACTGTTATTCCTATTCCCGTATATTTTCCTAAGAGCCCCTTAATTTAAAAATAATTATAATTCAGAGGGAAGGGGTTTAAATTTTCCATTTCAAGGAAGACTTCTGCCTTTCTTAGCAGACAACTGTCCTTACAAACCAAAGTGGTATCAATGTGGTATCACTACACTGTCCCAGTAATGGACTAGTATTGGAGCTGTAGTCTGTTTGAAAAAGCAATAAAGTTTTACAGTTAGCTTTGCCAACTCATTGTCTGTACAGAGAGATCATTGCTTTTCTGAAGGACCTGACTCCACATGGCTCTGCATGTTCTTAGTTTTAATTTACATGTAGAGAAGAGGCAGAAACGTGCATCTGTGTCCTTTCATCTTGTTTGTGGAATAGGTGAGCTTTGGGTCAGAAGTAAAGCTATTAGTATTTACCACTATTATTAACTGCCATTCATACCGTTGCATAGTTGCATTGAAATTGTAATTACTACAGTCTACGAATTACCAGCATTAAACAAACACCAGTGTTTTGGTGTTTTGGACTCTAAGTACGGAGAGTCCAGAATCTAAACATGCAAAGAATATATCCATCTGCCTGTGAACTTGAAAACTAAATATTGCTCATTCACATCAGCCAAGTCATTTATGGATGGCAGATGACATGTCCAAGGAAGGCCACTCTGCTTTTTTGAAGAACTTCCCAGGAAAAAGGGTTTATTAGCTATTATACCTGTGCTTCTATACCAAAACTATTTTGTCTAGTAAGATTAGCACCTGTAAAAAGAAGAAGAGTGGGGAGAACCTCTCTGTTATTGAGGATATCTCCTATTCAGCTGGATGGATGTAAGGAGGAAACTTCTGATGCAATGTGCTACAGACTATGGGCCGAGATATAAGTAAGCATGTCTGTAACTGGCCAAAGCTTTTGGAGTTTCAGTAAGGTTGACTGATACAAATTCCTTACAGTTTGCTTCGATACATTGAAGGTCTTTCCTTCCTCTGTGCGTACTCAAGTGCTGCAAAGGAGTTCACCATTCCTACAAGCCACCAGAAAGTACTAAGAACACTATGAAAAAACACAGAGAGAAAAGAGCTTTCAGCAGACCAGAAGATGTAAAAAAGGTTGGTGTTTCTGGAATAAGCTTATTAATACAAATATCTGACAAATGGAAGTTTCATTTTAGTTGTTCTTAAATAGGAATTTAACACTAAGTGAAAATCTTTCTAGCAAATGAAACAAATTTATATTTAGTCCAACTGCAACATTACAAAGCTCTGTTAGAGAAGGGAACTATTTCAGTAAATGCCTTTTTTCTGTTAAAAATACACTTTGGTTTAGGTCAGCTGCTTCTCTTACAGATAAAGGTTCCTTCTCGTAGTGATATTGTCATAAGGAGGTCTTAAAAACTTTGAAATTCAATGAGCAAATTTGCCCTCATCTGGTCATTAAGTGCCAGAAACTGGCAATATAAGTAAAAATAAGAATCAATACTCCATCCAAGCCACCCAGTCCCTTATTTTCAGGAGTTAATCAGTTACCTATCAGTACTCAAAACCTTGTATGCAAAATATAGTTTGTTTTCTAACTAGATGGTGTAGCTGTCCTTATTGGCTAGGTATCGCTTTTTTTGTTGTTTTCTCTAGCCTTTGATGTATTCATACAATGTGCAGAGCACAGGGTGAGATCTCAAGGCTATAATAGACTTCCTTCAGTTTTATAACTTGAGACAACATTTGCCTATATCCAGTCAGAATCTCAAAATGCGTTATGCAAAGACTGGCTCAGATGAGCTGCAATTTGTTTTTTTCATTATATGGTTGTCCTTTAATTTTTGTTGCCAAGGGGACAAGCCAAGAGGAAATGGATTAAACAACTGCAAAGTAATGAATTTTAAGTCTCTTCTTAATAATATTTGAACTCTGAATCTAATTTGTATGTAGGAGGAATGAATAATAATAATGTCATTTCCAAAAATAAACAGCTAAGCAAAAAATCACTCTTTTCCTCTCATGCTTTTCTTTTTCATGCCCCTATTATTTGAGTACTAGAGCTTCAGAAAACAAACTATAAATGCCCAGGCACCTACAGAAACACATGAAGGTAAAGAAAACAGAAACATTAAACCTATTTTGACTCACAATCCAGTGCTGCCTTAGCATATATACACCTTCTTGAACATGAAGAATGCACAATGCATGATAAACACTGGTTTGTAAATGCTACTCAAACAGCTAAAAGGAGCTGCTTCTGACAAGAGAAATGTTTCTACACCTCCCTATCTGTCTTGTAAGCTGGATGTAAGGAGGAAACATCAGTAGAAAAATGCTCATAGTTTTTAGGACTTTTCTCTGCATAAACTAGCTGTACACAAACTTAGATCCGCTAGTTTGTGTATAACCCCCTGCCCTGCAACACAGAGTGAATCATTACACTCATGAGGCTACAGTCAGCCTCTCTCCTTCTCTCTTCCGGGTCATTGTATGTGTCCTCCTTTTCTAGAATCTTAATGCATGACAACTCATGTGGACTTCACAGCAAGAACATTTCTGGGACTCTCAGACATCCATGCCTGCAAGGTCACCCATACTGCAGATGACTTCTGCAGGTGCTTTTACTTATAACGTCACTCTCCATTCCAGTGTAATGAAATAAATTATGGACCTGCATATTAAAACTATCCTCAGAAAAGTTAGAAAGAAAGAATTCTTTTAGAATTAATTCAAGCTGGAGAGATTCAAAAGTCTTTCTTCAGATCTCTGTGAGTACCTAGAGAAGGCTACCAGTATTGCCTCACCCAATACCCAGCCCCATCCAAGTCTGGTGCCTGAGTTTTCACACATTAAGAGCCACCAGCGTTATATGTGGGATATTAAATTTACCTAGATGAGTCCATTTTTATTTCCTCATATATTTTTTGTCTACCCTTAGGTAAATCCTGCCAGAATTCATAAACTATATGTTTTTCTATCTGATTTAGGAGACTGTACCCAAACTTCTCTGGGTAGAAGATAGGTTCCTATACAGATACCACAAGGACCAAATGGAATCCTATGTGTTCATTTTTGAGAAAGAATTTAGCACAGGCAAATTAATTGACATCCCTCTTTGAAGGGGTTAAAACTTAAATTTCTTGAAAAATTACCCTATATTATCCTATTGTTAGGCTGATTTGGGTGCAGTTCATGCATTTGATACCAAGACTATTTGATATCATACTCCTCATACATGGCATTATGGACATCTGAATGTAAAAGTCTTTTACCTAACTCCTTCTAGGGACATCACAGTAGAGTCCTTGATCAAGAGAAGTTTCAGTTGTATCAAGAAGAGGAAATATAATTGATCGAGTCTGCTACACTCCAGCTGGAGAGTCTGCCCATGAAGCTAATCTGTGTATATGTGGATGCCTTCTCCACACAAAAATGAACAAGCCTTTATTTCAGGGATTAAATAACCAGAGAATTTTGTAATATATAAATCTGAAGTAATAGGAAATGCCTCGAACCAGCAAGCGAGAAAGATCTGAGTAATCTTGTCTATGTTCTTCCTTGCTTTAGGGCCCGCACCATTTTCCAAGAAAACTAATGACCTCTGCCTATACCTCAGTACATCTGTGAAGACCTTGAAACCCATAGCAAGGTCATAGACATCTAGCATACTTGAAAACTTATAAGAAACTGAATCAATTGTATTTGCTCTAGATGCAACTTTACAGTCATTACGTTGGTTTTTTTGGAAAATCCGAGTGGACTTTTATTTCTCACTATGCTCGCAATTTTGGGAAAATGAGATTAGCTCAGTTGGTATGTTAATATTTATGATGGTAACAATATCAAGATCCTGGATTTGGTCCCTATATGGGCCATTCACTTTTGCGTTGGACTTGATGATCCTTGTCAGTCCCATCCAACTCAGAATATTCTGTTATTAGTTAGAAAAGAGCATCTTTAACATGTTTGTTTGATTTTTTGTGTGAATTATAAAGAAAATCCTTGAAATTATTTAACAGGAAAAGTAATCTTCTGAATAATGTAATAAGACTTATTTTGCCTCTCCAATTTTATTCAAAAACTGTATTTTTATATCTAGTTATAATCAGCTTTGAGAAAAAATGCCAGTTTTGTCTTTTGACTGTCAGCTGCCTCAGGCTTTCATTAAGCCATAAACATCAGCAGTCTGATTGTAGCTTGCTCTCCAAGTGCAGCAGTGACAGGCATGCCTTGCTTGTAAGTGTACTTTTCTTACATGAGTGGCAAAACATAAGTGATTTTTCAGCCTTGATGAGAGATTTGAGAAATCCAATTTCCTGTGGGAAAAACAGTGCCTTGTAATCCAGAGGTACTGAAGACACTTGCTAAAACTGGAGTGTGGGGGGGAAATGCAAACTCTTAGGAATTTGAACACCTCTTAATTCTCAGTAAGCATTTTCCCAGGGAGTGAAATAATAAATCTGATAGACTTTTGGCATACAAACTTGAAAAAATTTTAAAAAATAGATTTCTGCTACAAATTAATTTGGCAGATGGCTTAGATAAGGGTTTCTTAATTTCTATTCAAACTTTTAAAAAAATGAGATGGACACCCAAGAGAAGCTAGGAGTCAAGGAATACATTTAACAAGTGTCAGATAAAGAGTGGCATTAAACGTTATTGTATCCATCACAGCAGCTTGGTGAATCAATTAAAAGTCTGTTAGAGCAGGAAGGAATTCAGGTCCCTAGTGGTCTCTCTGCAGAGCTTGTCTCCATGGTGGCTCAAGCTGCCGCCGTGATCAGTCCTGACTCCTTGCTGCTACCTAGCACTTCAGATATGCCGCATGCCAGGGTGCACTGCTCTGCAGAGACAACCCATCTTCAGGTATTCAGAGATGGCTGAGATACCATGTGGAATTTGCAGGCAACCCCAACAAAGGAAGAGGTGAGAATCTTGACTCCATGTTTCAGAAGGCTAATTTATTATTTTATGGTATATATTATAATAAAAGAAAATTATATACTAAAATTATACTAAAGAAAGAGAAAGGAGACATCAGAAGGCTAGCAATGAAAGGAATGAAAAAAAAAATCTTGTAACTTCTCACAGCCACGACACCGCTGGCTGTCATTGGTCATCAAGTAAAAACAATTCACATGCTGGGTAAACAATTCTCTAAATCACATTCCAAAGTAGCAAAACATGAAGAAGATTAAATTTCCCAGCTTCTCAGGAGAATAGATCCTAGCAAAAGGATTTTTCAGAAAATATGTCCGTGACAATACCAGAGACATTAGTTGCACAGTAGTGCAGCATCAAGCATGCCAGCGTTCAAGAATCATTTGGACAATGGTTTCAGAGATATGTTTTGGATCTTGGGGATCTCTATAGGGCTAAAAGTTGGACTTGATGATCCTTGTGGGTCTCTCCCAAACCAAGATATTCTATGATTCTATAATTCTATGACTCAGCTAGTTAGCTCTGGGCAATGGAGCATTTTAGCCCAGGTTAGACACTGTGCTAATGTACATTAGACATTGTGCTAATGTAATGATCCTGCTCCTGATACCCATGTGGTTGCATAATGTAAACACACAGAACTATGAAACATGTGCTGCAAGGAATGAAAAATTCATATCACTGTTTTACAATGCTGTAAATTACATTGTCATGTTTGTAATGAAAATTCTTGAAATTGTAAATGTACAAATTAGTTGACTGGTGCAATGTTTCTTGCAATAGGTGCTGTAATAGTGGCTTCAGTTTTTGCATACAGGGAGCCAACATTGATTGAGGAACACTATAGAGCAGAAGAGGATAAAAAGGGAAAGTGGAAAACAAAAGTTCATGCCCTCTTCGATTGCATGTACTAGCACACATGGAATGAAACTGGAAGTCATGACTTCTCTAGACAGCTTGTTCTAGTGTCCTATTATCCTTATAAATAATTTATTCCTCATGCCCAAACAAAACATAACCTCTGTCAGTTTTAAACTCTTGAACCTTGTCTTTTCACTACAGGCCCGATTAAAAAAAACCCTTTCTATCTTGCCAAGCAACTCTACTTTCAGTATTAGAAGGCTGCACTAAGAGCCCTTTCTTATCCAGGATGAACAATCACTCAGGCTTTCTTCAGAGCAAAAATATCCAGCCCTTTGATCAATTTTGTGGCCCTCCTCTGGACCCATTCTAAAAGATCTAAAATCTGACACCTCAGATTACAGAAAAAGTTGGGCTATCTTCCCAAGGATTACCTTCACAACATCAGTGATTTGACAAGGGTTCATGCTGGAAGCCTTGCTTTGATTACTGAAAGTCCATCAAATGTGGTTATCAAGTCTACTGTGATAAAGTCATGGTAGGTTTGGCCACAGGGGGCAAAATTTTCCAATACATAAGGCATGTGATGGAAAAGTTATTAATTTAGATATTTGAATGTTGTATCTAGTGATATGAAGTTTCTAAAAGCATTTGTACTAACTTACCACTATTCTCACTTTTGTCTCCTTGCGAAAAGAGCGTGGTCTGTCTCTGTACAATTGCAGCTGGAAAATACAAGATCTCTAAGTCTGTTTAGACTAGACTAAACTCTAAATCTAAGTCTAAATTAATAAAGTCTCATTTTCAAATATTTAGGCTTTCTAGTTACACCAGCATTTCCATAATACCTTGTGGAGGGATAGAATGTAGGAAAATAAAGATAGTGCAGAAGGTCTCACACCTGAGGAATTTTAGCTGTACTAATCACTAAGATTGGGCAGACCTACCCTTAGTAGGCCACAGCTATGTCCAATGGGAAGATGAGCGCTACAAAAGAGTGGGTTAGCTGGTTGAGGAGAGAGTTGGAGTTTGTTGGCTGTACTGTGAAGAAGAAAGAGTCAGTGCTGTGAGGAACTGCGTATGAGAAATCACCAAGAAGGTATACAGCTTCTGCAATAAGATGGCAAGAGTTGGTAAGCCTGACGTGATCTCACGGTAATTTGGGTAGAGAATTGTAGAGGGAGCAGTAAGGATGTGTTTCTGACATGGTCCTGTGGTGGTTTGGGAAAAAGTACTTAAATATTAAGTTATGTGATCGTAAGGTGATTCAGGAAGATGACTGCAGACCTAAGAGAAATAAGATGGTGGAGTCAGGTAGCCTGAGAGCCTAAAATCCAGATGAGTTATAGCCAAGCAGACCTGAGCACCTAGAAGTCTAGACAATGTATGAGGCACCACCCCCAAGAAGAAGAATGCTGGATATGAGGAGTGGATGCTACACACTTTGCTTTTTTGGTGCTTTGGTGCAAGCCCTGTGCCCCCTGCCAGGGTATGGCTGCAGTCCAGAGGGGAGGCAGCACTGTGCCAGATGCCCCCTGGATGGCAGTGTGTGCAGCCGGACACAAGTTGCGTGATAGAAGAGGCAAATGGCAAATGGCATGGCCACAGCAGCAGCCGGTGCCTCAGCAATAGCATGGCCCCTGAGGAGTACAGGGGAAGGTTTGCTAAGTCACTGCTATGTGAGCACTGTAAACAAAGCAACATGGAGCTCTGAGAGGCAAAGTCAGACCTGCATAGGCAATATGTAAGAGAAGCCCTCTAAAACTGTATCTCCACAGTAACCTGATGTGATTTGGGATTGGGCTGTGGGGCAAGGTGCAGCCAGAGATGGAGCCCAGCGAAGCCTTGAAAGCAGAAGGGAATGCTGCCTGGTCCGGACCTGACAGATTTTGACACCTGGGCCACAGGTGAGCCACTGGGGATGCAATGGGAAATAACATATCAAGTGAAGAACAGATGGTTTAATCTACATGGAAAACAGAGCAGGGCAAGAGAGAGTCGCAGTTGCCAGCTAATACAACAAAGAACTTTAAAAGGAACAAGAGAATTACTAAAACAGCAGTTGGAGCTGGAGACAGAGTAGCTCTATCATTCAGTATGGTGTATTTGTTTGCTGATGCAACATGTGTGTTTTGTTTGTGAATTGCAACTATTAATCTTTGATTAGGTATAAGTGTAAAAGTTTTTATTCCATAAGCACGAAGTACACTTGACAGATACTGGATCAATGTTGTTCAAGTTGCATAGCTATTGATAAAATTATGTAACTGTTGATTTGTTAGTAGCCTAAAATATAGCCTTTAGCTTATTCTTGTGAGTTGCCTTATAAAATTGTACAGCTATTGATATTGTCAATATTTTAGAACTGTAGATATAAGGGTTTCTGATGATATGTATGTAAGTTGGGTAATGAATCAAGGTCAGCACACAGATGCATTCCAAAGTTAAATGGAAATTATGTAAAAGATGTTTGTACTGGGTTTACTATCTTTTGCAAAGGGCCCTGCAAAAGATAGTAAAACAACATTATTTTATGAAAAGCCTTAGGTTGATGTTCTAGACTGTGAAAAGCAAAACTAAATCAGAATTTAGAAACGTATGTTCTTGCTGTGACTGTTGCCTGAACATTTGCATACTGTTAATCCTAAGTGAGATATGTGAATATGTTATAATATCAATTCACTCAAACATATCTTTTCAGAGATGCTGCAACTTTGTAATTAAAAGAAAAGGGGGAATTGTGGAGGGATAGAATGTAAGAAAATAGTGCAGAAGGCAATCTCACACCTGAGGAGTTGCAGCTGTACTAATCATTAAAGATTAAGAACAGGACTGCCTTTAGCAGGGCACAGCTGTGTCCAGTGGGAAGATGAGTCCTACAAAAGAGTGGGTTAGCTGGTGGAGGAGAGAGTTGGAGATTGTTGGGTGTGATGTGAAGAAGGAGTCAGCACTGTGAGGAGCTGGCCATGAGAAATCACCAAGAAGGTATGGGAGATTTACAATAAGATGACAAGAATACCTTAAATAAATTCACTATTTGCCCAGAATATCAGGTTTTTTTTCCATTACCACAGCCTTTGGGATTATGAAATTGTATGTAAGGATTATTTTGCATTGAAAATCATAAAAACAATGTAATTATCACAAATTAACACTGCAAAAGATCTATATTTTTAACTAATATTTGTGAAATATTTAGCTGGATGACCCCAACTGGAAGCTGGCTTTCATACTGTTACTATCTATAAGAAGAACAAATTAGTGTTTTACACACCTTTCCAATTATTTTTTTAAATACTTGAAAAACAATAGCAATTTAATATAAATTTACCCTCCTAATGCCTTGTTCTAATGCTACAATGAGAGCATGTAATGTCAAGATGTTTAGATTCAGCCAGATTTCTTGTACTTTTCTCTAGTTTTAAAAAGCTGCACATGATAGAGGAAAAACATTTAAAGTGGGTATTGGTCAGCAGTTTCTCTGAGCAAACTCAGTGAGTTTTGTGTTCTTGTAATTACTGAAACATAAAGAATTTATTGAATCTGGTTATGATATTTAAAAGAATGTGATATCTTCACACATTCAAAATAACCTCACATTTAAAGCTACTGATAATCAACTTTCCAGCTTAGGAAGGGTGTTGAGATAGACAAATGCGTCTGAAGAAGGGCAGAAAGGCTGATGAAGGGTGTAGAACACAGGTGCTATGAGGCATGGCTAAGGGCACTGGGGTTATTTAACATGGAGAGGAGGATGCTCAGGGGTGACCTTATTACTCTACGGTTGCCTGAAAGGAGGCTGTAGCCAGGTGAGGGTCAGTCTCTTTTTCTAGGTAACCACTGGCTGAATGAGAGGACAGAGTCTTAAGCTGCACCAGGGGAAGTTTAGACACGGCATTAGGAAAAAATTCTTCACAGAGTGATTGGGCATTGGGATGGTCTGCCCAGGGAGGTGGAGGAGTCACTGTCCCTGGAGGTGTTTAAGAAAAGACTGGATGTGGCACTTAGTGCTGTGGTTTAGTTGACAAGGTGGTGGCTGGTCATAGGTTAGGCTTGATGATCTCAAAGTCTTTTCAGTCTAGTTAATTCTATGATCCTGTGATATCTGTCAGCGTTTTCACCTGCCAAAATAAGTATCTAATCACTTATCAAGATTACTGCACCTTCATCACTGACTTTTTATACTTTTGATAAGGTCCAAAACACAAGATAAAAACTATAAGTATGTTTAAGAAGTGTATAAAATTCTAGTTCCTGTGTGTCTGCAGGTAAACCATAACTCAGCCCTTTTAAGTGTTGCTCCATCCAACTTAGCATAGTCCTCGATTCTGTTATGTTGGTGTTCTGTGCATGTAGATTTAATGATGAACATAGAAATCAAGCAACAGCTGCTCTACCTGCAACTTCACTATTAAGTGGACTATTCAACTAGTTGTTCCAAAGAATAGTAGAGAGCATTTATATGACAAAGCATATAAATTTCCTGTTAAATCTCAGAGGAATTTATTTCTTAGTCTTTTTTCCCCATCTTGAACCGGCAGAGTACTCCATGTGTCTTCCTCATCCAGTCAAGACAAAAATCTTTGGTATGCAATCAGAGGGCTCAACCAAAATCAAAGACAACATTCCCAACACTGGACATTTTTAGAAATACAATGGGAAATATTGTTTAAAATGTATCCTTTCCCAGATTTTGAGGAAGAAAACATCTAAAATATAATAAATAAATCTGTTTTAAGGTTACAGATTGATGTTTAAAAGATATAAAAAACAGTGTGTCAGTCTGTCTTAAATAGCTTAGGATGCGTTCCCTTGGAAATTTTATTACATTTTAAAGTTCTGTCTTCTTGTCTTTCTGTGCTTTAAGGACATGACTTGTGAACATTCATGTATACTGTTTCCTGACTGTCAGCTTTTTAGCACGTTTATTTTTAATGGAATTCCACTCCATTTCATGGTGTGTTTGGGCAGCTGTAGATTAAAAAACTCATCTAAGAAGTGTCAAAACAACTTCAGTCAGATCTGATGGTAGGAGAGAGTTTTTTGTTTTTCTGTGCACATGTACACACTGTGGTGCAGGATGTTTCTACTGTCAGAGTCATAATACAGCAGTTCTGATGCCATAACTAGGGCTATTTACACCTGACTTGGAAAAACCATGCCTGCTGTTAAATTTGCATTGTATAGCTGTTATGTCATTGCAATGAAATTTGTTTTTGAAATTATCCTGTGTCATCCTCATTCCCTTTCAGTGCATCACTATAGAGTGTTAAAAAAACAGCCAAATTGCTCAGTATATCAACCTACTAAAAATACCAGTCCAAGCAGCCAAATTGTGTAGTATATTTAATTATAAATCCCTAACAGATATCCATATACATCTATAACAGATATATATATATGTTTTATATTTAATTACAATCAAAATATAGATTCTTAAAATAGATTCCATTATTATTAGCAAGATGTGAGGACAATAACATAGTTCTTTTAAAAGAAAAAAAGGACAAAGGAAATAAGTACTTGCACAAAATGATGTTTTCTTACACCCCAAGTGGCGTTTAATTTTTTCATGTGGCTTGTAATTTTTTCCCTTAAATATTACATTTAATAGTTAAAAATATTGTTTTGCCAGTAGATGTCAGTGTAACCATTGAACTCAACTATAAGAGTATATTCTTCATATTCACTACTGCAGACAAATAAAGGTATACTAATGAAAGTTACATCATGAAAAATTGTGATGGTTTGGGAAAATACTCAGTCTGGTTTTCTTACAATGTTTCATTTATAGCTTCAGAAGCTCTAAGGGATCTTTTGTTCAAAAAATATCAGATGCATCTTCTTTACTCTCTGAACAGCAACCTTAATTCTCTAATTTTCCTTTTTTTCTCCCCAAAACCTATTGAATGTACATTAATTATGTAGCATTAACAGAAATAGATATTGGGACTGGACTTCTTCCAAACACAACCTAGGATTATCCATCCAAAGGCACAGCTACAATTTTTTAAAGATATGTGTGGTTTTCTCTGATTTTTCCAGGTAGAGTCCAGAGCTGAGTGAACTGCATGGTGGCTAATATAGTTAGTTAATTTGGCAGGTAAGTTTAGAATGCCATTAAAAATTAAAATAGCTTATCATACTGTTCTTCCTTGTTTTAAGTTTTCAAATGCCAAGGCTGTGATTCTTTCTTTTTTCCTGCAATAGCTGATGCTAGTCATGATACTTTTAGCCGACAATTTGATTCTTCATGATCATTTAGAGGTTCGTGATGTCATTAACTGTTGACAGAGAAACACAAAACTCACTGCAAAACCCAAAGCCCATGCCAGAATGAAATCTCTGAAGATGTTTACCTGAAAACATAGAAGGAGAAGCAGAGATAAGAAAAAATATTAACAGTTAAATAGTTAGACCCGTAAAGCAACTAGTACAAGATACTATCAAGTTAAATAAAGCCATTGTGGGTAAATTGTTATTTAGGTTTTTAGAAACTTGTGTTAGGACTCCCACAACAGAATACAAAACAGAGCAAGTTGAAATGTAGAAGTTTCATCAAGCTACATGCTCCCATCTCCTCCCTGACTCCTGTTATCTCTGTCCTGTCTGTACACAAATGTCAGTTTCTTGTAATGAGGTGGAATATTTTGTGAATTGAGAAATGCACAATGCTTTATAGGATAATTTGCTAGGATAATCAGGAACAGGTCTATTATTGACTAACATCCTTCTTGGCTTCATGAATCACAGATAGCTTAACATCTCTTCATCAAACTCAACAGACTGTATTATTTACAATCTCCCCAGTTCTCCTGAAGGCCAATAGTCAGTCCCACATTGCTGATCGCTACCAGACAGCTGACAATTAAGGTGTATAAGTACATAATATGCAGAACAGGAGAATGGTTACAGAACTTGGGATGAATATGCTTCAGTGACAATAAGTTCTCTGATTGGATATGCGAACAAGAAAGAAGAGAGATGAAATCAGGCACCCAAGACACTCTAGTTAGTACACAGCCTGGAAAATGAAGTTAGGATCAAAGTAAAGAATACTCCGTATGAAGGCACTAGTCTCTTAAAATCATCAGACCTGTGAAAGCAAATGGGACATAATACACAATACTGTAGAGCCTTTCACCCATTTCTCCAGTACTTCTATCAATCACACAGCAATGCTACATGAGAAGGGCTCATCCTTGTGAAAGAGCAGCTTCCACTTGTTACTCTCTGAAGACCTAAACTCAAATTAGTCAGTGATATTTTGATAAAATTCAAGGAGAAATGTGATCCCTTCTGTACTAAAGTTGAAAAGAAAGATGCAGGTTTAGAACCATAGGCAGAAGATAAATTTCACACAATACTGCACAAGTACAGAGTTTTAGGGAGGGAAGGCTACATTTAATTAAACACTATCAGTTTTTACTTAAAAATATCTTTAAAAACTGATAGGCGGCTGCCTGTTTTCAGTTGTCAGGCTACATAGGCATTCAGACTTTGCTAATATTTTCTGGATTAATGTTCATTTTGCATTGCCTGCACTGTAAGAGTAAGGTCAAGATCTTCATGCTATTATATGTGCAAGATCTTTTGATATCTTTCATAACCTTTGGTGGCTTTAATACCCCTTTGGTGGCTTGATCTCAACACTAGGTATAAAAATTTACCCCGGTAGGGAAATCATAAATTTTCATGATACTATCATACCCATCTAAGACCTCACTGTCACATGTTTCCCTTGCTCACTGCTGAAATAATGCTTTCCTTAATGCACCTTATCTGACCCAAAGATAGCTGTCCTGACCGTAGTCCTTAGAGGCACCTTTCCAGGCACATGTGAGCTGAGCTCAAACCGCAGCCTTTGAAGTACCTGCTCAGCTGCTGACAAGTATGAAGATGCTATGCTGTGCAAAATGATAGCTCACCAGATGGTAGCATCACTTTAACAATGTGTGCAAGTTGGTTCATTCATCTCGCTTATTTCTTTCTGGGAACTCAGCAAGTACCAATAGCAACCTATCATAGTAATTCTTTACGGCCCTAAGATAGCAAGATTCTTCAATTTATATAGCTTTGCAATGAATACTTGACATAATTTGATGAGATATGCACCACTGATAGCTTATTCAAAGGCTAAGCTAAGCAGGAGTGGATGGCTCTGCGCCTTACCCTCTATATTACTTGGTGGTGTTGCAAAAAGTAAAGGAACTGAGAAGTAGCATAAGGAAGGTAACAGCTCTTCAATTTCTTTTTCCTTCTGAAGACTGATATATCACTGCATTTACTGAAGAGGATCTTAAAGTGAGATTTATCACAGAAATCCGCAAATGGAATATGAAAAGCAGCCTGTCCTAATAAAGCTCTTCATAGCAACAGACATAAATGTGCCATCTGGTGTCAACAGTGGTTTTTCAATTATTTGCCTCAGTGATACAGTGGTAGAGGCAATACTTTCTTGGTACTGTTATAACAGTACCAAGGGGGAAGTGGGTCAGAGACAGAGACGGCACGCACCAGAGGATTCTCATGTGACAGCAGCAATCTTTATTGTTCCAGCCTAATTTATATAGAAGGTTTGAAACACCCTGGTCTAAACCACTGATTGGTCTGATCTCCTCACAGTCCAGGTTCCTGGCCAGTGAGATGTCTGCAGCTTAGGCAAGAACAAGTGGATGAGGTCCTTGTGTAGATTTGAATTCAACCTGGATTTGAATCCCGACCTCGTCTAAGGACCTGTTTTACCTCTAGACTGGCCGAGGTTGAAGGTCTAATAGAGAGTTACTGACTGATAAGTACAGATACAACCAAATTTATTTGGCAGCTACAAGCTAGCTGCAATCGTGACAGGTACTAGGAGGAAGGCACTGGAGTTCAATTCCATAAAGCATCTAGGTATCAAATTCCTAGCTCCAAAGCTTTCTTTGCTTAGGTCTTCAACACTTAAGACCAGCTAAGGGGGTCCCAGTGCCCTGAGTTGGAGGACCATTACTGTGAAAAAGATAAGCACACTTAGGCCCTGTGCAGGATCTGCTGTTCCAGCTGGATCCCTCTAAGTCCATGGGGGCTCATGGGACTCATCTGAGAACACCGAAACTTCTGGCCAGTGTCGTTGCAAGGTCTTTCTCAATGATTTTTGAATAATCTTGGTCTCTAGAGAGATGCCAGTTGACTGAAAGCTGGCGAATGTTGTCCCAGTTTCCAAGAAGGGCGAGAAGGACCATTCTGAAAACAACAGGCCTGTCAGTCTCACTCAGTGCTTGGTAAAATTATGGAGGAGATTATTCTTCTGGGATTCATTAGAAAACACCTGAAGGACAAGCGAGTATTGATCAGAGCCAGCACAGCTTCATGAAAGGAAAGTCCTGCTTGTCAAATCTATTTCCTTTTATGACAAAGTAACATATCTAGCTAATCAAGGAGAGCCAGAACAAGTAATCTTTTAGGATTTCAGTAAAGCTTTCAATACTTTCGCAGTATCCTCCAGGAAGAACATGTCCTGGGCACATCACAATAAATGCCTCGTGAAATGGGTGAGCAACTGGCTCATGGGTTGGGCACAGGGGATTTCAGTGAATGGGGTGACAGCAGACTGGTGACCTGTCACTATTGGGGTTCCAAAGGGATCCACCCTTGGCTCTGTGCTCTTTAACATCTTCAAAAATGATTTGGATGCAGGACTTGAGAGGATACTGAGTTTGAGTTTGCCAATGACTCCGAACTGAGAGGAGCTGTCTGACTCTCAAAGGCAGAAAGGCCCTGCAGAGACACCTTCATAAATTCAAGGGCTGAGCAAACCTCAATGACGTATTGTTTAGAAAAGAGAGTGCCAGATTCTGTATCACTGATGGGGCAACCCTGGATGTATGGACAGACTGGGGATGAGAGGCTAGAAAGTAGGGCTGTGGAAAGGGACCTGGGGGTCCTGGTTTATGGCAAGTTGAACATGGGTCAGCACTGCAGCCAAGAGGGCCAACCCTGCCCTGCGGGATATCAGGCAGCCAGGTAAGGGAGGAGGGGATTGTCCTGCTCTGCTTTGAGCTGGGGCAGCCTCACCTCCAGTGCTGGGGGCTGGTATGGGCAATATAAGAAGACATTAAATTACTAGAGCGTGTCCAAAGGAGGGCAATGAGGATGGTGAAGGGCCTTGAGGGGAAGCCATATGAGGAGTGGTGGAGATCACTTGGTCTCTTCAGCTTGGAGAAGACTGAGGAGAGACCTCACTACAGCCTAAAAATTCCATGTAAGGTGAAGAGGAAGGATAGGCAATGATCTTTTCTCTGTGGTGACCAGTGATAGAACCTGAGGAAATGGCCTGAAGTTGTGTCATGGGAGGTTTATGTTGAATATCAGGAAAAGATTCTTCATCCAGAGGGTGGTTGAATACTGGAATGGACTCCACAGGGGGCTCCCCTCTTTCATGGGGGAATGAGTTCAAGAACAGTTTGGGCATCATTTTCAGATTCACAGTGATGGTTGTCCTGTACAGGGCCAGTAGTTGGACTTTGACAACCTTTGTAAGTCCCTTCCAACTCAGGATAATTTATGATTCTATTATTCTAACAGTTTGGTGAATTAAGCACTAGCCTTTATTCAGGGCAACAGAAGAAAAGCCATGTCCTCTGTCAAAAGCATAAGGACAAACAAATTGGTAGTAAATACAATGTGGAACTTGTCCTGTTGCAGCCTCCTGGTTTTATTTCTTTTCTAGCCAGTACTAGGTGCTGAACTAATAAAGATTGGCATATGCAAGAGTGAGCAAGTTTAGCTTGGTCAAAGTTCAGCGTTCACAGTTTCCTCTCATTCTCCATAGTGGTGCCCTCAGGACTGCAGTGCTATGGTCCCAAGAACTTGGCATCAACCAAAGGTACAAACACTTTAAAATACTTAGACTTAAACATACTGAAAGTATGCATCATGAAAGTAATAGAATTGCATATGAGTGTGCATTGATGGAAGTAATAAGATGAGTTTGGCTGTTCATGTTGGCCAGACCCATTAAGCAAATACATAAAAAGAAAAAAATACACATCATCTGACTTGAAATGCAGATTATGTAGTTCACATCCATGGTAGAGCCAGTTCAGTATTTTCATTCATAAAAACATGAATAAAACATATTTTTGAAAGACAGAAAGTAGAGTCTTCATATAATTTTGACGAAAAGAGGTTTTTAAAATAGAAAGTTACTGACTGATAAGTACAGATACAACCAAACATTGAAGGCATTTGGAAACCTAGCCCAAATGCAAATTTTGTCTTTGTGTCTGTAACGATCTAACTCAAAAGTAAGAATGAACCTCACAAAGCCTGGAGGTAAGGCAGTAATAGAAATCTGGGTGTGAATTCTGGGATTCTGATATGTGTCTTCACATACATACTGCTTTTGAGGGCACCCCCATCTTAATGTAAATGATGAATTCCTAAAATGTGTACCATATGATTTGCAGAATAACAACGCCCCAGTTTTGCATAAATTAAACAGCAAATCCTGATAACTAAGCTTTCCCATTTACATTATGCCTCAGTTCCAAATCCATGGGATATAAATGAGAGCAGCATATGGTCCAGGATGGGAAAGCTGTGGGACTTTCATGTATGCACCATGGGAGCAAATGGCTGTCCCACAGATGGTGCAGTATTCAGCTGCATCTCCTGTATGATGGATGCCAGCGCACAGGAGGATGAAGCCATGAGTAGCCTCTAGAGGTCCCCAATGGCAGGCATGCCTAGAACAGATGCTAGAGCTACACAAAGGGTTTGCAAGGGTAGATCTTTTTATATCTTGGCTTTCTGTTTCAGTGCTTGTCTGTATGTGGACATTTATGGCATAGCTAAATGATCTTTCCATAAAGCTGTACTATAGTTAGAATTTCTCTGTGACAGCAATAATAATAAAAATAATTTTATTTCAGATTAATCACTTCAGTTTTTACACGAGCAGTGCAGGGAACAGACACACTTTTTGAGTTTTTTTTAAACCCTCTTGGCCTGGGACTGTGAAAAGAAATTCGTAAAGCAGAACAGATGATAAAGAAAGGTCTGAGATTCTACTTCAATATTCCAGAGACTTCCATAGGCTCAAATGATATACAATGCCATAAACATTGACAGAGGTGAATATTGAGACACAGCCAACAGGGACAATATCACTGATAGGAAAGTGTCCAGGTTTAGAGCAAGTCTGGGGAAGAATCCTCCCAAAGGAGCTCCGGTGGGAAAAGCAGATCCAATCGGCCCCTCCCCCCTCAACTGGTCCGGGAGGAAAGAAAAATACCTCCTTGGAGAAAGGTGGAAAAAAAACCCTGTTTATTAAACAATAAGACCAAAACAGTATCAAAACAATGAGACCCCTTGCCACTCTAAAAGAGATGACAAACTGAGAAAACCCCGGGTTCAAGCAGCAGCTCACTCAGTCTCTGATCAGTCTCTCAGTGCTGGAATTGTCGCAGGCCAGGGCCGGCCCGGTGGGCCACAGCTGCAGCTGCCGGTGCTCTCCTGGGTGTTCAGTCCAGAGCAGTTCCAAGAGGTCCAAAGAAAAGGGAAAAAAACAGTCCAGGGAACTTCTTTGCCTCAGCTAGCTAACACTAACTAAAAAGCAAAAGAAGAGCTCTCTGTCCCGCTGTCTGTCCACAGACAACACAGTCAGGAGCAGGAATGTGGAGGAGTGAGTGCAGTGTCTGAAAACAAACTGCGCGCTTCTTCTCTCTCCCCCTTCACTCTCTGTAACACTCTTAAAGGTACAAAACTTATTATTATTCAACATAAACAGAATGAGACGATTGGGGATAAAAGCATCATATAGTCAACCCAGGACAGAAAGTCAGAAAAATCTTTATGTGAAAAGTAATTCAGTCCACTGTTATATTTTTAAATATCAGGTTCAGTTATGTGGACAAGATATTGAAAAGAAAAAGAAATTTCATTTCAAAAACTGCTCTGTATTTACCTGTGAATCCATAGCCAGCTGTAAACAATAAAAAAGTTAGCCCACAGGGATCCTAGCAGACTGGTGTGTGTCCCATCAGCTATAATCAAAACACGCATATAAAGCAGCAGAAAATTGTCACAACAAACAAATAAGAAAATACTTGTGCAAAATGACACTGAACTTAGTGAAGCAAGGCACTGTGAGCATACAAAACTCCTCTCCCTGGTCTTCCTCCCACAGCTAACCATATCTCTCACACCCTGCCTGCCCTGCATGCGCTTTCCTCCTCACCCCTCTCCCATTTCCTCCTGACCCCTCTCCCATTTCCTCCTCCTACAGCCTTGCTCCTTTGCCCTCCAGATGCTTTCATGAATATAGTGTTGCTGGCATCAATATTCTTACCACAGACTGGGAACTTGATATCCTTTTGAAATTGCCTAGCTGGGCAGCAAGGGACAGACTTCCATATGAGTTTTGGAGAAAGCAAGTGGTGGGAGCTAGGCAGGAACAGAAAGGATTGATCCTTCTCTATTATCAGGATGAGGATTTATGGATCAGAGCCTGGCAAGCAGAAAAGATAGCAGACACATGCTAAAGTAGGCATGGGTGCAGAGATGTGGCAGCAGCAGACTGTGTGGTTAACTCCATATGGTGGGCATGATACTGTTGGGGAATGCTCCCTGCTGACTCTGCTTCAGACCCCAAAATCTTCTCCCATATGCTTCGCATGAAATATGTCTCCTCACAGTTTTGTCTCCTTACCCTTTTTTCCCCTCATTTTACAAAACAGTTTTCTTTCATAACAGAATTAGACTCAGCAAACTTCCTTATAAGAATTCACTTCAGCCCTTCAAAAAGCTGTGCTAGCATTTTCTAAGGACAAGGGTCAAGAAAGAGCAGGGATAGATCAGGAGTTTTTTGCCCTTGTCCAGGTGTAGCTAAAATCCCAGTTCATCCATTCAGCAAATAAGAAGAATATGATGGATAGACGGAAAATTTTATAAAATCTTGCTATGTTTGAGATCACAGAACAGATGTGGATCTCAGATCTCTAGCAGGTTCACTGCACTGTGGGAATCTAAAGAAAAGAGGTTTTTCTGTGTGGTCATTCTGTAAATCAAGGGCAGACAGTATGTATGTTATAAAAACTCAATCCCTGAATTCCACCCCCTCAGCCCACTCCCTCCCTCCCCTCCTTGTCTTTCCTTTATCTATTTCTTTGATACATTTTTTTTCCAATTTGTGTTTAGAGTTAGTTTTATTAAGGACATTCGGCTTCATCCTACTTTTCTGTTCCAGACATCTGGCAGATTTTTTATTCTAATTTGCTTTTTTCCCTCTTAAATAGTGGTGAATCATTTTTCTCAGCCTTTCACTAGTCTTTTCTTCAAAGTGTTTTGAGATTTTTCAGTATTCTTCTTTTCTGTGAAGACCTTTTCCCCATTTCAATTCCATTTTTGGGAAGGGATTAGTTCAATCTCTCTCCTTCTACCTTTCACTTTTTCGTCCTGAAAGTCTCACTATATTTGGAATTAAAAAGCCCTTCTTTCACAGATTGCCATTATTGAAAACAATGCATCTACACAGACTGAAAATTACAGTCATTTGCCGGGTACAGAACTGTCATTAAGAAGCTGTTTGGTCTTCAGCAGATCCATAAACACCCATACATACTATCTAAATAAAAACATGACATGTATAATGTGATTTAGTGTTCCATAATTAAAAATTTCACAGTTAAGTGTGCATGACAGTATAAAGTCAACTGCCCTCTCCACTTCCTAAGGTGTCCCATAGGGGACTAAATGTATTCCTAAGTATTTTTCTAAGAGTCAGTGAAGCAGCACAAAAGCAAAATCTTGCAGAGAGTGTTCTGGTAGACATCAAAGACCCATAAGAGATCTAAATTTGTGAAGTATAGTGAGAGTTAAAAATAAAAAATTATTGTGTGCATAACTGGTTGCTATTTTTTTCCTAATTATAGAATTTGAATTTATATTCTCATTTTTTATTGCTACATTTACTCAGTAGAATCTTCCACTCACAAAGTTATACACACAATGCCTGACGTGTTGTATTTGATACAGGTAGAGTCATGAGTCAATTTACTTAAACATTTAATCATTAGATCAAGTTTCACTTTAAAAAAAAAGGATGAAAGGCTAACTAGATTTCTAGGCACTCACAATAAATTTCCAAATGAAAAATGCATAATCTTCTCAGTTACAATAGTATAGATCAAAATTATGACCCTTTTCTTCTACCAGTTTAATTGAGAAGGCAATTAATCTTAGTAATTTTTTTCCTTTTTTTTTTTTTTTTGATGTAAGATCACCTAAAGTTTGATAACTTTAGTAAAGCCAGGACAAGCAACTTATTTCTTAATATAGAAAATGTCCTCTAGTAGCTAAAACACAATAGAAAAAAAATCCTTCATCATGAAAATGTAGCAAATCAGCTCACTGCATTTAAAGCCCCAAAGTTTAAATTTGGCCTGCCTATTGACATCCAAGTGAGTAATGGAGGAGTTTTATTTGGAAACACATTTGGAAAGCATTCAACCCAGTTTTGGCAGCAATAATTTCACTGTAGTTTGGGGAGAATTTCACCTTCTCGGAATGTGCAATCTGCTGGCATTAACACAGAAGTAATCTACCAGAATCTTGTGATCCTGTTCTTAAACAGATTCAATGAGCATTTTGGGAAGAGTCACTAAAAGGACACACAGTATCTCTTCTATTTCAAACATAGTTTATCATCTTTGCTCTCAAATACAGAATGTCAAAGTCTTAAGAAGGACTTTTCAACCAAGAAAGTATTTTTTTGCAATTATAATACAGAGACGACAGCATTTGGAGTTGAATTTACAATTTACTCATTGCTGCCTCTCTCACTGTAATTAATGTGGTCAGAAACAACTTCCAAAACCAATTCCGTCTCATGTAATTTTTTTTCCACACAGTTACACCAGCTCTTAAACTTCATTTTCTTTTATTTACCAGAAACTTAAAGAAAAACTATTTTTGATTGTATTTAATTGTCTCAGTCAAAGGATCACAGGATCACAGAATGCTTTGGGTTAGAAGGGACCTTAAAGGTCACCTAGTTCCAACATCTGTGCTGTGGTCAGAGGCATCTTCCAGTAGAAGGATCTTAGAAGCAAATTGGGGCTGAGGCTAACCAGCACCCCTAGAGAGAGCCCAGTCCCACCTCTCCTTATTAGAGGCAGAGCAGAGCACCCAGGGCAGAGACAGCTGCAGCACGTTGCTCAGGAGTATGTCCAGTAGGGTTTGATTATCTCCAAAGACAGAGACGCCACAGCCTTTGTGGGCTCTTCATCAGCGTTCAACTGAGATTGTCATAAGGAAAAAAAAAAAAAAAAGGTTTTTTAAAACTTATGTTTAAGCAGTATTTACTGCATTTCAGTTCAGTTTGTACCCATCACTTCTCATCCTGTCACTGATCAAAACTGAGAAGACTCTGTCTCCATCTTCTTTAGTGCCCCATCACACATTATATACATAGATTAGTGTCTCCTGACTCTTCCTTTGGGCAGAGAGTTTCAGAAGTCTCAGCCTGTTTTCATATGACAGATGCATCAGTACAGCAAATTTTTAGTGACCTTTCACTGTAACTTCCATATTATGTCTATTTTTTTTCTTGTACAGGAAAGCCCAGCACTGGATCCAGCATTCCAGGGATGGTCTCACATTGCTGACTGGAGAGAAAGGATCACATCACTTGGTCTGTTTGTTACACTTTTTCTAAAGTTCCAGACACTGTCAGATTTCCACATGGGAAGGGCACACTGCTGACTCATGGTCAGCGTAGTGTCTACCAGGACCCCCTTCTGCAAAGCTACCTTCCAGCTAGTTGTCTCCCAGTCTTTATTGCTGAATGGAATTGTTTCTTAACAGATGAAGACTTTGCTTTTCACTGATTTAAATTTGTGGAATTCCTTGAATCCCACTTCTGCAGTGAAGTTTCCAGGTCTCTCTGAATGGCAGCAACTACAACTGATGTAATTAGCCACTCCTCCTGGTTTTGTATCTTCAGCAAATACTCTGAGTGTGTACTATCTCCCACCATTAAGATCATTAAAACAGGTATTAAACGCTGTTGGATCAGCTACTGACTCCTGTAGGAGACCTGTAGAGATTATCCTCTAGCTGGAGCTACTGCTGCCCTTACATCTCTTTGTCTAGTAAAGAGATTTTGACAGCTTTCAATTCACCTCACTGTGCATTTATCTAGCCCCTACCTCCTCAGTTTTTCAGCATTTTCTGTGATAGTGGCAAAACCCTTGTAAAATCAAGCTAAATAGCATCTACTTCTTCCCCCACCCCAGCCCTCGTCCATAAAGCACTTTTTATCATTGTAGAGGACTACAAGAATGATCAGACATGATCTCACTTTATATATCCAAATGGATTTCTTCACATACCCTGCTTGTCCTGAATATGCTTTGAAAAATTTTTCAGAGTTTTTAGTACACAATCATCTCAGAGATTAAGGTGAGACTGAGCAGTGTTTCTTCAGATACTCCTTGCCCTTCTTGAAGACAGGAGTGATATTTAATTTCTTCCTATCATCAGGGATCTTTCCTGATCACCATGATCTTGGAGAGACAACCAAGAGTCATTTCACAGTGACCTGGGCCAGCTCTCTCAGCACTCGTAGGTACATTTTGTGAGGTCCCAGAACCTGTGTGTGCCCAATTAATTTAATTGTACCCTAGACAGATCCCCCTCCAGCAAGAGTAAGTTTTCTTTGCTCTAGATTTATGTTTGTTGGTTTAAACTGACTGTTGCATAAATTTTAAAATATTTTTCAGAAGGGATTTGATCAAATGACTGAAGAATTTTAATAATCACCTAGACACAACACCTCGGCATCACTACTTGAAAAACTGATACTAAAACTTAGTAGTACTATTTTTGCAATTTTTGGACAGAAAAGTTAAGAAAACCATTTTTTTGGGAGGAGTAGGAACAGGCAAGTTGGCTGAATGTTAAAAGTTTTGAGAAAACTAATAGCCTAAGAAGTCCTTCATGTGGAGTTTAAATCAATTAAATCAGAATGCAGTACTGAACAAATTTGAATCAGTGACCTTTATGAAATGGACTTTTCTCAGATATCCAAGATAGGCAAAAGACTGTTAAATATCCAAGATGGATCCACAACAAGACTGTCCAAGTGAAATGAAATGCAAATGGAATTATTTTTGAAATCTGTACCTCCAGGAGCAGGTCAATACAGAGTCATGAAGGTGTGTTGATCTGGCTCGCATCCACACAAGAACTTACTTGGGAAAAAGAAGACAGTGGATACTGTCATCAAAATATCATCTTCTGCCAATACTAAGATTTTTTTCTACAGAAACAAGGGCTTATTTTGAGAAAAACAATTGTCTTTTAAATATAAGAACTTGCCTAAGACAAGATAAAAAAATAAGTGCCCCAAGCTTGAAGAGTATGAAAAAACATATCCCAAAAAAGAACAAAACATAATATGTAGAGCTTATAACAATAAAGCTTCCAATAAAACAAACTTCTGCACATCTGTTAGTGCCATAGGCATTATCCAATGTGCAATGCAGAACCATCACATTTATGCCAGACATGAAATAAAACTAGACGAATCTCTGAAAGTACAGTGCATCAGCGAAGATGAAGGATTAGATGTAACTTCACTGTCTAGATCAATCTCTGTTCTTTCTTTGCATTTAAGCACACCACTAATTGCCATATGATATGTAGCTCAAAGTAAAAGGAACAGTAAAAAAGTTTGATCCATACCAGCTGCCAATGAGTTGGTTTTATGCCAACATTAGTAGGATGTGCAGGAACTGTGTTGGGATTTAGTGGCTCTGCAAAAATATCTGCATGCTGAAAACTTCAGCTCTATGGAGTTATCTGTTTCTGCTGGGTGTTACCTGACCGGAAACAAATGCTCACCACCCAGAAATGTACTTTACTTTGATATAATTCAGGAAGGAATGTTCTTTGGGGAGAAGGAAAGACGGAAATGATCTGGGAAACAATGATAAATGTTGAAATCAACCATCAAATCTACATACTTATAAATACACTCAGTGTGAGATCAGGAAACAGGAAATGTGCATAGTGTTTATTACCCACACACAGCAGTGAGACCAGCTGCCTACATGTCCTGGAGTGGTCAGGATAATCCTGTAATTAACAGTGCACTTCAATAGGGGAAAAAAAAAAATCTAGTCATCTCATTCTTGATGATGGATGTGTGGAGGAAGAGAGCAGCAAAGAGCATTTGAAGATCACTGTTAGGAATTTCTGAGGAGCTGATTCCATGCTGTGTTCACAGTGCAGTTTTTCTGCGCACAAGCACATTCTCGAGCAGTTCAGATACCTTCTGGAGGTCCTGTGTCAGGACATCCTGTTTCTTAACAGCAGATATACAAGCTGTATTTCTCTTAGAAGCCAAGATATGCTACTGTAGAATGTAACACTAGACCTAATTCTACTAGTACCTGGTGCCAACAGAGATATACAAGTATGATAGAGATATAAAGTTATTATTAACTCTTTTAATTTTTAAAATACTATTTTTATGCTACCACTCCTCACCATGAATAGAAAAGGATTTCTGAGATCTCAATAGCCAAAATGATGGAGTTTACTATAAGGGGAGATCCTTTTTGTAGGGATGGCCAATGTAGAATTCCTCTCTGGAAGACACAAAATTGCAAAACCATTTCATTTTTTTTTTTTTTTTATGTGTAATGGATACTCTATTCATCTTCTCTGCACTGCAACTTTCTTCAACTTTGAAATTCAATATAATGAGACAAGCCTTTTTAGAGAACAGGATTAAATCTGCAGAACCACTAGCAGGTTATATCCTTTACTCCTTCATTCACACAAACAAATATGTTGCTACTGAGAAACAGAACATCTTGGGGTTGACTGAGGACAAATTACTTCCACTGATTTTTGCTAGATATGAGAGTGAGAGTAGTTTGATGGCAGGACTGCATAAGGGAAGGCACAGGGTTCAATGATTCATCACAAGTGAGCCATACCTGCAGTATTTTAAAGTGAAAAAAATCAGTTCATGCAAAAACTGTCATACCCATGCCTGTTTTTGTAAGGCTTTTTTTTGAGTTAGCCATCTCAAAACTCACATTTTGTTAAACATATAGTAGTAATGATTGTTATCTATCAGAGAGCAGCACTACAAAAAAGCCTCACTGACTAAGCCAAGCTGTGAAAATGAGCAGGAGGGATAACATTTCTGATTTTAGGCAGAGATAGTCTTAATTCTCTCTCTACTTGGTTTTCACTTAACCCACGATGTTACCTGAGAAGAAGCACAGCCTAGCTCTTCTGATGCTGAATAGCAGAAGAGCTAGTGTAAAGATATAACTTCCAAAAAGCACAAATCCTACCCTTTTGGGGGTAAGACTGTCAAATATTGCATTTTCCAGATACATTCCATGCATACAGTTAAAATCACTAAATGATATTTCACTTTGCTCTGACTGATGGTGGAAAACACAGAGGGCAACTTAAGTCTTTTGGGGCTCCCCTCTACTTCCTACACCCACAGAAGACATTAATTTTGCTGTTTATTCATCTGCCTTGATGCTGTATTTTGTTCTAGAACTGTGTTCATGAAGTGAATGTCAAAATCATGTCATTATGACCAAAAACAAATGAACAGTGCACAAATTCTCAGTGAAGTTTAACTTATATACTGTAATGGAGACATGAACATTTAAAAATACTATGCTGTACTCTGCTCCAAGTGCCTGCTAGTGTAACAAGAGATGAAGGGTTAAAAATTTCTCCTTGTCCTTTCAAAAGTTCTTCTTGTTTTTAAGCTTAAAACAGCCTCCAGCTCATCTATATCTCCCAAAAGGGAGCTGTTTGCAAACAGCTCTTTTCTTTTGTCGCTGTCTATAGCCCTGCCTGCACAGACCAGAGCCTTCATTCTCCCAGCCAAGCCAAATGGGTTGCAATTCCCCTTGGACTTCATCCACAAATCCCCCTAATTGGCAGGAGAGATTGCCATTGAGTGGTGTGAAGGACTCTTTCCTCCACAGGGGTTGATTGTGCTGCCTCCACAGGACTACCCGCACCTGCCAGCCGGCAGAGCAAGGAGCCAGCATTGGTCACCATCAGATACGAGCCTCCTGCCTAGTTAGAATACAATGCTTTAAAGAGCATGTAGAAGACTACATGGAGTGCACGTGAATATAGCACTATTTTTTTGTGACGAGCACTATTGCGCTTGGCACTCAAAACGAGCCAACCGTTGCAATACAATGTCCTTGGATGGACCGTGTGCACTAAATAGTGAGTATTTAATGGTACCTAAGCAGTGGTGTCATCAAGAGATTACAGCCAGAGTAAAAGCAAGGAGTAAGTGACAGTGTATCAGAGGTCAGCACTGTGTTTTCCATGTGTATCACCCATGAGAGCATCCTTTGCAGTTCTCCCAGCTCCAGGATGGTAACTGCAGGAGAAAAGGTTTGTCCATAGAGGTATATAACCATGGGGAAAAGCAAGCCAGAGAAAAATGCTCGGGAGCATCACTTTCTGAACTGGAGGGTACTTACCAGCAGTGAATGTGAAGAGCCATGTGGGTTGGCAGCAGTCAGTTCTTGCTTTCAGGACCATAATGTTCAATGCACAATAGTAACTCTTTTCAAGCTGGTGCAGCTGTTCAGCTCCATCAAGCACCTACTGAGTTGAAGGGTAAGTGCTCTATTTGAACACTGAAGTCTCCATTTTGAAAGGCAAATGAATTTCCTGAAACCTGCAAAAGCCTTAGCAAGTCATGCAAATACCATACATGAGTTGGTCATGGTAATTTGAACACTTAATTTGGATACCCGTTTTTTCAATTAAAAAAAAAAAAGAGGACCAAGAAAAAATCCCTGTATTCCATCTGTCTCTAACTAGCTAGCCATTTTCAGTCTGTTTGTAGATCCACAATACAGTGTGAGCTTGGAAGGCAAGTGGGCTAACCAACTTTATAAGACTAAATAGAAACCAGCAAATAGTTTGTAGAAAAACATTCATTTGGCAAATTTCTTACTTTAGCCATTCACAAAAGTCCTGCAATCATATACATTCTGGGAAAGTTTTTCCCAAATTCCTGTGTGCAATTCTTGCTTTGCACTTCACCTGACAGAAAGTAGTTGGACCTCTATCACTTTAGCAATGTGAAATTCAAATTGTCCTGAGGAAGGTGAAGGGAGACGACCATCCGATTGATGAGCATCGAACTCCAATTTATTGATCCAGCTTACACACTTTTATAGTAGTGTTAATTAAGCTCATACATATTGCAAAACCTGAGCTCATCATTGGTTACAGATTGCATGTCAACCACTCCTTTGTTGTCAATACCTGTGGTTTCTTGTTGAGGCTAACACTTGTTTTTCTCATCCTGCTGCTGACTTGTTATTGACCATTCCCAAGGCCTCCATGTTTTTCACCACACTTTTCTCATCACTTAGCCAAGGACACGGCATTTACTGTTCAAGGGAAAAGCCTGAGAACTTGCTGCTCACAGCTCCCTTTTACTTTTTAACCAGCTGTATGTGATCATGGCCTTTATGATCACATATAAGCCATGTCTGAACAAAATTCTCCAACATTGTCCTGTTCAGGTTTTGTCAGATGTGCAGGAATTACGCTGAAGAATATCAGCTAGCTCAACTCATCCTCCAAATTCTCCATTTAAACATATTACTGGATGACGGAAGACTAGGGCTAGCCAGCTATCACTGTCTTGAGTCTATGTGTTTGAATGGTTTCTACAAGACCACAGATCCTATTCACAGTGCAAGGGTTGTGACCGGCTTTCAGCTGCCTTGCAATTCATGCAGTAATTGTGCTAATGTCTAGCTCGGCTGTGGATGGATAATGGAAAGGAACATCTCACCTGGCAGTCAGTGCCCCTGCCAGTGGCCATCAAACATCACTGCCTTAGGTGAATCTCCTGTAGCAGAGGGGTTGAACTAGATGATCTCCAGAGGTCTCTTCCAACACTAACTATTCTATGATATTGTGCAGCTGCTCAAACCAATTCTTGGACTTTGATGAAGGAAGAGTTACATATTTTAAAAGTCATATCTACTGTTCATTCTTGCATTTTGCATGTTATGCCGCATAGTCACTGATGAATATGTTAAGTCCATCTGTGTTCAACCATCACAGAAAAGATTTCACATTTGCAAGTTCAGTCTTTTTTTGGTTACCTGAAGATACTCACTTAAAATGTGTAGCTTCCAGCAATAATCTGATGCAAAAAATGAGCAAGGAGTGCAAATGGAAAGCAAGGTAAAGTTGAAAACAAATTTATGTGTAATGCTCATGGATACAGGAGAAGAATGTTGGCCTTATCCCTTGTGACGACACACCACTCATTCTTGAAGCAGGAGTTAAAACTGTCAGTTCTCAAATGATGGATATTAAAGCTTCTCTTCCATGTGTGAGCAAGATCTCTTTAGGACAATTTGAAAATTAGCAGAATGCTGCTAAAGACTGTTGGGCTGTTTGACCACTCACCCCAGAAATGTTACATGCAATGTAAGGTAATGTAAGGTCCCAAACAGGCTCATTGCACCAGAGAAAATTTTATCCAAAGACAATAGAAGTTATGAATGCTTGGAAGAAAAGTGCTGCTACATAGTTTGTTCTCTGGACTGGATGTAATTCTATGGAAATGTAGCAGTCTTGCCAAGAGAAAATTAAGGAAATCAGTTTTAGTGGGGTATTTTTTTGTTTAATTTTAAATCAGGGGACTGTTTACAATTCTAGGATTCTATGAACATTATGTCTTAGCAAATTTTTCAGAAAAAAAATTCAAGTTGGCGCAATGGGTAACTTGAAAGATGAGGGTTCATTGTTAAATAGGATGTTAGCTATTGAAAGAATTAGTTTCTAAATCTGATTTTACCAATGATACATGATTTTATTTTTCTTTTACCATAATGGCTCGTAGGAAAAAAAAGGTGGAAAGAAGCACGTGGTCACAAAATCTTCCCTTGACAATTCCCAGTGATACAACTTACAGTTCCACTTCTGCAAAAACAGTCTCCCTCCATCTGCACAATTTCAGTGATGCCAGTCACAGCTTATACAATTCATACTCGAATCCTCTGTATCTACATTGTATATGTCCTCACTGAGAATCAGCTGTTAAGGAATCAAAAAGGAATGCAGAAACCTAGATAGTAGAAAGGAGGGAAGAGATTTAGAAATGCATCTCTATTACTGCAAAGGGAGGAAACTCCTTATAAATTGACCAAGCTCCTAGCCAGAGATTTCTGTTGTGCTTAAAACACAAAAGAAGTTCACCTTTTTACACGTTGGTAAGAAATTATGTATGACAACAACAATTCAGTTGAAAATCATGGGTAATACAATAAAAACAAGAATTGTAAATCTCTCTCAAACTTCTGTTTTAATAATCCCATTATTTCTGTCTTGTCCCAGTGTTGCGTTACTGCTCAGCACATACTTACACATCCATGCAGTCTCTGATGAGGCCTTCCAACATTTCAGGAGGCAACACTCTCATCAGTGTTTTCTTCTTAAGATGAGAAGATTAAGATAAACAGTTCATTCAAGAACACAGAGTAGTGCCAGTAGTGCCACAGTTTCCTTGCAGTTTGGGGGAAATAATATACTGCACTTGTCTCAAAGGTAAAATTCTCCTTTATTAAAGACAATTGGGATTTTATTGAATATAAATCAAATATCACTTAAATAAAGCAGTTTGTCAGGCTATTTCAAATCATTTTCAGGGTATAATATTTTGCAGCTACAGCAGTACTGTAGCTACAAACTCTACTGAAGATGTTTGTATATATGATAAATTACCATTATAATCTCCTTATTAATATTTTATGAGCAGATACCCTGATTAACCTGGCAAAATTCCTTCTGAAGCTTAATAATAACAGTAATTTTATGTAGTTGTATTTAATGTTGTAGTTGTGTTTAATGCTGACTGAAATATGCAAGTTTCAGCCATCCATTGACACATTAACATCTGAAACTTTGGCTGGACTAAAACTCACTATTCAGTCCTTAAATTCTGTGTTTGATAATTCAGACTTTAATCTTTTCTTTATTCCTTTGCTACAATCACTCAAAATACCATTCAAAAAAAGGAAGGAAAAGGTTCTCTTAAATGTGAAGACAAACATTGTAAACATCTGTGAAAATTTGTTGTCTTTGTCCAATTTTAACAGTTTTGACTGAATGATTAAAGGTGAAAGACTGATAGATGAGAAATTGCTTCTTTTTCTCTCCCAGTACTAGACTCCAGTTCAGCAAATCAAACTAATCTATTCATCCTGCTGTGTCACTTCTCCATTTGTTCATCATTATGCCTGTTACTCACTATTTAAAATATTTATTGAATAAAGATCACCCTGGGCTACAGCAGTGTGTGAAAACTTCAGTCATTGAGAAAAAAAGCAGGTAGTCAAGAATTAAAAATTATATTTTTGTAACCTAAGTAAACCTCTTTAGCCCAAATTCCATCTGCTAATAACATGTAGGCAAAAAGTAGTGACTACTTCTATTGTCGTGCCAGACTCAATGGGTGGTTAATCCTAATTTGAATTTTAATTCAGTTTGAAATGAGTGTAAGGAGTGTGAAATATTGGACTAGAACAATTTATAGTGAAATAGAAACTCTGGGACAGCCTTCATCTACATATGCTTTTATCTGGATGCAAAAAACATTTGCTCTTTACAGAACATTTTTTTTTTTACTTAATTTTTTGTCAAAATATACAGTGATTATTCTAGAATATCACAGAAGCCTTAATACACTACCACTTAAAAGAAACATGCCTGTGTCAGAAGCAGTTAAACACAAAAGTGTTTGGCGTTATTAAGCACATTTTTATTTCTGTCTTACTTTCCTGTACTTTGTGTGTGTGATTTAAAAAACAGGCACTTTGTCAGAATTGCAATTTCATGTTTATGAAAAAAGAGAAAATAAAATAAAATAAGTGGCTTTGAGTACCATGCCTTAGTACTGTAACTGTGTGAAGGAACAGCATTCATCAGTGTAGTATCCTAATTTCTTACCTGCTGAGTTCTGAGGCATGTAAAATCATATCTGATTCTCCAAGACACAGAAGGCATAACAGTACAGTTTACAAGCTGCTTGAGAATTAAGTACTCTTTCCTAGACAGTGTCCAAAGACAGCAAACAATTATGCGCATAGCCAATGTATTTTAACTTGGTTAAACAATCTAGAGATGTTAACGACCATCTTATTCTTTGGCCATATTATTTTCAAGCAATGTGGTTGTAACACAGTAAAAAAGAATAAAGTAAAAAAAATTAATAAGAAGATGAAAAATTAATTTAAATTTTGCAGGTCTCTTCTAAAGGTAAAAGTTTGGAAAAGTACCCTCCTCTGTTTTTTTTTTTTTTTTTTTGTGCTATGGTCAATCAGACTGCAAAAGTAAATCAACCAACCAAACAATAAATATAATCTACAAATTGTATGTCTGCTTGTAAAGCAAATAAACATATAGACAAAGTCTTGCTGTTTGATGCTGTGAGAGAAGACAATATATACTTGTGCACTCTGCCTAGTTTTCAGAGCCAGCGAACATCCCATTGAAACCTGCTGCAATCCACATGAAGGAAAATTACAGGTGTCCACCCCCAATAGTCATCTGTGCTGGTAGCCTACTTCTTACTGGAAAGTATCATCAAGGTAGACCAGACGCTCATTGGGATTATAGGTAGCTCAGCTTTACAGTGATGATGTCATTTCCCTGGCAGGATTCTATACCAGCAGCTCAATGCATTGCATATGCACTCATTAGGCTAAATTTTTATGGTAGACAGCACAAAATTAAAGGTGAATCTCAAGAGATCAAGAGATCCTCATAAAGGGCATGGTGTTGGGGAGCAAATGGCCTGAAAGGAAATGAAGTTGCTACTTCCTTTTTTTCTTTTTCCCTTTTTCTCTTTAAAACCAAAACCAAATCCAAACCAAAACCAACCAACAAACAAACAAACCAAACCAACCCCCCCCCCCCCCCAAAAAAAAAGGCCTCATCTCACCAGGACAAAAATATGCAAGTTTGTTTATTATCCAGCTTCTGGCACAATGCGGCCCTTGGGAGCCAGACACAGCTGTGCTGCTCAAGACCTTGAATGCAAGCACAGTCCACCAAGTGTTATTACTTTCCAGGAGCTCTGGCAGCACAGCCATTTATAAATCTACCCCACAGCAACAGGTGTGTGTAAGGCAGGAGCATCCTGTCAGAGACATATGGGCCTTCATAGGCTGGTGATGAAACCTGGGGATGCAATGATCCCACACACAAACTGCCAAAGGGATCTGCAGGGAAACTCTGCACCCTGGCTTGAGCTGGATCCCACACATATCCCTCTCCTGACCTGCCTGTCTGGCCTCAGCATTTGTGCACAGGGGTCTTCCCATAATTGACTTTGCTGACCTCTGCTCTTCCTTGCGGCCTGAGGACTGCCTTTGTTTCAGCTCTTATCTTGGCAGTCCCTCGTCCCTTATCCTCACACTGTAACCCACCGACTGGGGTTTCCTGTTTTCCACCCCTGCACACAGCAATCTCTGCCTTATCTCCCTGCTGATTTCATTCTCAGCTCCATCTGTTCATTTGACATTTATGAACCTCATCAAGCTTTTGTTTTCAGACCCATCCAAATTTAAATACCTTCCATTGTATTTGTGCTTGCTGGGTTCTCACATTTGTCACTGTGATGATAACTGTGCTGAATAACCCAAATCTGGTTCTAAATTTTGTTCTGACTTCAGCTTCTATCCTTTTCAAAAAGCCTGCTGTGCTGTCAAAGCCTCACAATGAGGTCCCCATGGCTAAAACAGTCCTGTTTTTGCTCAGTGCCTGTCAGGCATTCTCCAGATTCATGAAACTTCTTGTGTAAGCATAGCTCCTCATCCTACCCCTGTCTTCTCTCAGTCATAAAATGCATTTATTTGTCTTAAAACATCATGTGATTTTGTTAGACTCTCCCTTAGTTTCATGCATTTAGTGATTTATATTCCTGTGAGAAGCATTTTTTATTCTCTCAAGATGATTCTGCCATGTCTAAATTCAACAGGAAACCTTCCCTTCACCTGGCTTTACTTATCAGCAGAGGACAGGTTTGAAAAGAGAATACCTTTTTTAAAAGCATATTTTTTTTAAACATATATTCCCTCCTTACTTATGGTTTTATCTCTTGGATGCTTTACTCTCATCTGAAAATGCCTCATTCCTCCAAAATTTTTTTTCTACAGTGAAGTGTTACATAGATAAAGGCAGGAAGGAAATATACCTAATTTAATTTATCCTTATTTTTATCTCTAAATCTGATTTAAATCCCTCAGTTATTAAATCGGCTCAATTCCAAGTATGCCACCTGCACAGGATGCTACAAGAAATATGTTGCAATCAGAAGGCCAGCTCAGGACCTGAAACTTAAAGAAAAAAATATCCTACAATTTTCCTGCCCCCAACAAACCTTGAAAGCAAGAAAAACCCATTTCAAACATGCAATGTTAGTGTAGCTTAACATTGATATCCTAATATTCTAGATAATTTAAAACTCCACAATCCCTAGTCCCCTTACTAAGGGATCCACAGAAAATCCATACCTCACTGTTCTGGGTTTTTTGATCCATAAACTAGCTGGGTTTTTTAAAATATTATTCTAGGTCCTTAGGTTGGAGTCTTTGGCAGCATGCAAGTATCCTTCTGACCAAAATAGCTATCAACCTTTCCTTTTATTTCCAGCCTTCAATTTTTTGGGTTCCTGTGTTCCCTACAAATACCTGCTTTGTTCTTGTCCAAATTATTCTCTAGACAGACACTTTTCCTTCCCAAGTACATAGTAATGGTTCAGATAGGTTTAGTGAATATTTTTGTCTTAATCCAAGGAATTTTAGTTCCATTAGCAGCTTTACTGCTCATCACTGAATTTTATTTAATGTATCTATCTTTCATTATTTTTAGGACTGTTTAATAATCTTCATTAAATAAATCACAACTCTTTACTTCTCTGATTTCCCAACATGCTATCAGAAGTTTTGCAATTAGAGATGTTTTTCTCCTTCTCTCATGTTTTCCAGCTTTGTCCACAAAGGAATCCAAAAATAGCCGAAGAATTTTCACAAACTCTCTAAAAATCAATGGCAATCATTTTGCCAAGCCATAGAACAAAATTATGATCACAGCAGATACTGCTGACACTATAAAGTAAAAGGAACTCAAAACTGTAGAAAATTAACAAGAGTATCTTTCTGAAATTAAATATGGTGAAGAACCACAAGGGTAAACAGAGACAATGGCATAGTTCTGAACTTGTTATTTCATGACCAGCACGTGATCAACTAGCAACACCTGTATTTATAGTGCAGCTATCTCAGAGTTGACTTCTGACTTTTCCGGGGTATAACACGGGGCAGCAGGATAGATTTGTGCAATTAAAATGCAAACACCTGGGCTGGCTTTTAAAGACCAGATGTGCTTCAATTAAACAAGCCCTGAGGTTTGCTTAAAACTAGCACCTGCTTCCTGGTTACATGCAGTCACCTGGGTTTCCGTGTAAATTTTAACTTATGAATGTCTTTGGCTCTTTTTGAATGGGAAATGCCTCTATTTAGGTACTTCTTTGCAAGCAAGTCGAATTACCTTTTCTGCAAGGTATGTTCCAAATTTAATTCTCACCCTTCAGCTTCCTGCAGAGGTTTGCTCCTAGATGTCGTAAAATAGCCAAGAACTAAAAGCTGCCTGCTGTGCTGTCCCTCAGTACCTAGTTTTTGATACTTTTAGTTGCGGTGAACAATGGCAGAATTGAAAGCAAACCTCTAATGAGTCAGACCAGCTGGTAAAACTACAGCATTTCTTAGTCCACAGGAAAAAAGGCAAAGTTAGTAATCTAGTTTCTCTGAGCACCTTGCTGACATGTTAATAGGCTCTGCCTGGCAAGTCCCTGGTTTATAAAGACACAGATTTGACTTTGGGGATGAGCACATATGCACCCTCTGACTAGGGATTCCCTTGTGCCATCTGTTGTGTGTCAGCTGTACTGAACCAGCATGCACCAAAAAACTCACACATTTTGAGACTTGCAGGTAAGACAAAGCCGAAAATTGCCTCCTGGTGAGCAGATTCATAATTAGAGGAATAGGGCTGTCCACAGATCCACAAAGTAAGCTCAGTTGCTCAACTTAATAAGCTGTACTTAAAAATATATCCCTATATTATATTTGACAGGTAAGAAATAAGCCTGATGATATCTCAGTCAGCATCTCTTTCAGATATTGGAAATATGAATTGTGATTTCTGTGTAAATCACTGTCTGCCTGCTTTCCTTTCAGCCTTATTCAATGGTAGCTGATATAGACAAGAGTTTTAAAAACATTCATTTTTAACAAATTGGTACTCAAGAGCCTCAGCTAGATTAGGACCTGTTTGATTTTTGGGTGTTTTTAATGCCTGGTGGGATCTGTGAAAAGGGGTAGGGCAAGAAAACAGGTCTCAATTTTTTTTCTGAGAGTCTTTTCAATAGTTAGTGGAAAACTTCACAATTGGCAAGCATCATAAGCCAACTGGCCTAGTAAGTGGTCTAATACAACAGAGCAGAAATATCTCAGTGAATGAGCACTTTACAGGGATGTCTAGTGGTAAAGGAAAAACTGCAAAATAAAGCTGCAGCTGTATTCAGCCTGGTGAGGCAGGCTGAATTTTTACATGGAAGAAACTTGCTAGGGACTTCAAAGGTAAAAAAAGAAAGAAAAAATGTCCTTGGTTCCTCAAGGTGCTTGACTCAACTCCCTAAAGCATTGTATCACTAAATAGGTTGACATCATGGTCTTCAAAACTATTATAATTTTTATTCTAACTCCTCTTTTGATTGTTCTGCTCAAAAAACAAAATGAAAAAAAAAAAACCCGCACCAACCAAACAAACAAAAAAGCAAAAACAAACAAAAAAACCCCCTCTCTTATGTTTAAATACAGCTTAGACCAAAATCACTTCTGAATCTGCAAAAACTGTCTTATCTCCAAGGCAGCCAAACAGCAGGATCAACAAAGCAGTCAATGAACATTTTTGTCTGGGTGCCTGTGGGGAGAAAAGATATTTGATTATTTGCCTGGAGCATTGGAAGGCTTAGCATCAGCTTTCGAAGTGTAACATAGACAGAGAGGGACATGAAATATTCAGAATATGTTAGACTGGTCTTCTGCAGTGTCTGATGGAGCTATGGGCAAATGCATCATTCAGTTTACCTAAAGGTGTTCATCTTGCAGAAGCCAGAGGGAGCTGATATCACCTCTTGAGGTAAAGACTGAGCATAAGCTTGAAGATGTTATAGTTCTCCATCTACAGCATTTTCAGAAGGCCTGACTTCACAGTTGGTAAGTCTTGACAGGTTTTACCCAGATGGTCATTTCTAGAAGGCAAATAACTTACACACCTCAGTAGCACTTAGTCAATTGCAGTTTTTTCTGCTAGTATGTAAAAGACATACACATGGTATAAGCATGCAATTTTATATTCCTAAACACACAGAAAAACATCTTTAAGAAAAAAAAGTGGAGCTAATAATGAGTTGAATTTGGCTGTGTTTTTCTTATTTTAATGGGCATGATAAACCTCAGAAACACAGTATCAGAAACATCAAAGGAACAAGAGAAAAGATTTTGTTGGTATTTTGATAGCGTAAATCACAGAAATATGAGGGTAAGGATCCTCTATTCTATTTACATAAAAACTCTCTTTTTTGTACTAAGTGACCTGAAGCTGTAACTGGTGAGACTGTGCTATTCATCTGGATTAAGTGTCCAACATTGCTTTTTCTTGTTTGGCGATGTCTAGTTTAATTTTAAGGAAATTTTAGGGAAAAGGTGCTCAGGTATTTAATGCTAGGGTGCAGGTTCTCCTTTACCAAGGAAGCTCCTGAAGAAGTGCGCAGAAACTCACCTCTTCTGTGTCCCTCTAGCACAAAGTTTCTGGTGACCAGCCTAGGCAACAGGCAAGCTCTGCAAGGACCCTGCCTGCCACTTTTTCCAGGATATTTTTCTTCAGCAGCACCCTGCTGATCCTGAGAGCACAATGCAGCTTGGGATACAGGAACAGGCCATGTGCTCTCTGGTGGGCAAGGCACTGTCAGCCCCTAGCATTGTGCTCTGCTCCTCTCACATCCCCATGGGCTGCACAGAGGTAGGCAGAGAGAAGAGGGAAAGCAGACAGAGAAATAATTCAGAGAGGGAAATAAGCTCCAGTTCTATGCAAATGGACAAAAAAATTGTGTGGAGCTCTTTTCTCCAGAAAGCACCAGAGATGTGAGCAAGAACTGAGTCTGCTCAGTAACTGGCATGTGCAAGTAGAAAAAATCCAGTGGAGGCCAGGTTTTGCAAGAGGTTTAGGTGGCCACAGATGCTGACAGACACATAGCCCCGCATCATTGGAAACATTTAGTATTTACCTGTCTCTAGTAAAATTAAAAAATCTTAATTGAGTGTCAAAATCTAATTAATTTCTATTAAAAACACACAAGGTTTGGCCCTTGTGTGTTTTCAGAGAGGAGGCTCTTATCAGATTCCTCAGGTACCTATATACCTTTACATATCTGTCCTCACATGCCTAAGTAAAGATGTGAAACACAACCAACACTCATTTCATTTCCTCTAACCTGTATCAACAAGTCTTTTTTTGACAGTTAAAGCCCAGAACTTGCATAACTGTAACTTAAATCCTGACTGAATTGCTAGTAGGCTGATCCTTTTTAACTTCCACATTTTAAATTGGTTCTTCTATGAGAATTACTGGCACTGGTCCATAGTTTTTCCTTCTGGATCTCATTCCCCTCCATAATAATCCTTTCTCTCATATTTTTGTCTACAATCAGGACTGGATTATCTTGCTTTAGTTTTTTTGAAATTAACCAACAGTGACATTTTTAAAAAGGGAGCAAATATACATGAAACACTCAGACATCTGGATCTGACAGTCAAGAAGTCAGTGTTGCCTTATGATCACATGTAATTGTCACAGATCCATGTTACAGAACATAGCTTCACATTCTGCATGTTCCTCTAGCATGTATGAGCAGTCCAGTGCCTTTTTTTTTCCTTGCTGTCAGAGAAACGCACAGGCAATTACCTAGTGTGGTCTTACTGTACTCATTTCATTTCCAATGTAACTTCATCTCACCATTCTTCTGTTAATATATTCAGTGATTCAGACTTTGATTTGTCTTTTCTTAACCTTTGCAGAAGCTGGCAGTTTGACAGCCTTGAAAATCATCTGTTCAGGGAGTCACAAATGCAGGCAGCATTGCAAATTTTCCCAATCCTGTTCAAATAGGATACCCCAAGTCCACAAGAAAAACCACTCTAAGCTCTAAAAGCTCTTTCCTTGCTCAAATCATTCAGATCTTGCATTCCTTTGTAAGGCAGCATGCAAGCATGGACAGGTTAATGGTGGCTGTAGCAGTATCTCTCTGACAGCATCCTAACATGGGCCAAATTCCTCATTTGTAGAAGCCCGCAACTGATGGCAATATATTTTTTGTCACAACTGCCTTAGTTTGGATTTGAACCAAAGACCTGGAGATGAAAGGCAATATTTTGGCCTCTTGAGATTTCGGTACACCTTGTCATCTCCCCTTATCACTATATATTTTCTTAAATCTTCCATGGTTTTTTCTGCTTTCTTCCAAATTTTTATTCATCCTCCTTGAACCAGAATTAGGCTCCTCAATAGAATATTAATTCCTCTGGAGTATGACCCCCATATTCCAGAATCTTTGCTGCAACTTTTGAGTTCTCTCTCTTGGTATCACTATGCTTTCCACAGACCAGAAGAGTTCCATGTCTTTTCTGTTCTTTGTATAAAACAACCTGTAATACTAGCGGGTTTGATGTTAATGGGTACAGTTTGATTCTGACTATCTTTGACAAGGCTAATAAACTTCCTGACCATGGGGAAGGTCTGACAGTATTTCTTCTTGTCCTTCTTGAAATATGTGTCATAATATTAAATTAAATAAATACTGTCTCTGTCAGTAATACATGACCTTCATGGCAGACTTAACTATACTGAAGTATGATTTAACAGCCATGAAGGCACTTATAGCATCCAACCTTATTATGAAACAAATTAGTACCTGTCATAATAGTGTGACATTGACTCCTTTAGACTGGGTCCTCCCCACTGTGTTTTTTATAAATTCCAGAAATAATAAGAAAAAGCTTCTAAAATTTGCTATCTTTGTATTTTTTTTCTGAATACACTAAGAACACTAGCAGACAAGATTATTTTGGCCACTCTTTGTCAACAACCTTATTCCAAATCAAGTGAACCATAGACATTTTTTCTAAAATTTTCTCTACCAGCTGCAACTTGAAAAAAATTGTCAGCAACATATTTTACAGTATCCAGCCTGTTAGAATTTCCCCAGTTACCCAGCTATTGCTTGGCATGTCAAGTTCATGTGAGTCCTGAGCTCTCCTGATCACAGTGCACATGATTAAAACTAAGCAACATGATAGAGTGTTGTAGAGCAGTGAACAATTGAAAAACAAAGCCTGTGACATCTGGCTGAACACATTGTCCTGGTGGAGATAATTTATGGTTTGTTTTCATTTCTTCACTGAAGTGCCATGGTGTAACCTTTCTGACCTCACATTTACGGGATTTGTAGTAGTTCAAACCATCATCAGGCCTTCATAAGTGCTCCCACAAGTAACAACACAAAGCAATTTAACAAAAATTTATTGAGGAATTTGATTAAGTCCTGAAAATGGGAATGGATTGACCTTTGCAAAATCTTAGCTGAGAAGGAAAATTTCTTGAATCCTAAGGCTTCTGATATTTTCCAAGAAATGTGACCACAAAAAAAATTCAGTTATACCCTAAAGCTTAAGAATCTTTCACTTACAGACATAATGTTGTTTTTATGCATGATGCCAGGTTAATATAAAGTACTTGCGCAGTTATTTTCCTCTATAGTTTTCTTCTTCCCTTCTTTGAGGATTTCCTTTGAGGTTTATGTAGAATGTGTGTGGGTACTGCAACTGTTATAACAATCATATTTAGTAATTTCTTTTTACAATGTTATACACAAGCTGCAAACAAAAGAGTCATTGATTAAAAGAGTAGCAATTATTGTCTACAAACTCTGAGTATTATTATTTTACCCATAGAATACAAAGAATTTATTCATGTATTCATGTTACAGGAAATAAGGTCTGCTTTCTAAACTGTTTAATATCAATGTTAGATGCTATTATGGAAGGATACAGAGTGTTTTTTCAATATTATCTCTTTAAAGATATCAAAATCCTGGAAACAAAATATGTCTTAAATTGTGGTGGAGTTTTTTCCATAGGTGCAGCAGAGTGTAAGAGTGCTGTCCTTGTCTTGCTTGCTTTCTTCCCATCAAATATTGGAGACTTAATGTTTTTAGCATCTTAAATCATTTCCAATACATTAATATACTGCATTCATCTGGTTGTTGAGAGGAGGACATTAATGGTTTCCATTAGTCCATTTTCTAATTTCCATGTGTTCTGATGATAATAAATCTTTGCCTTATCCATTTGCAAGAAGCAGCTGGTTCCAGCAGAATGGACTGCATTGCAGATAATGGAGGTTTCTAGAAGGGGAAAAAAGCACAGAGCAATGACCTTTTCTTCAGCACGAAGAATGGCAGAATTCTTTTGCAGAATACACTCATGAGTAAGGGGAGGATGAGAAGACAAGCCACGAGGCTCAGGCTCTATGATGTGACTGGAAATCTGGGGACAATCAGAAAGGAGGGGTGAGAGATGAGGGTCAGTGTCAGGGTTCAGCAATGTGTCCTCCACATGGGAGGCAGCTTGACCCTAGGCCACTCAAGTTGGGCAGAGTGATCACATACCTACCTGAAAACTTGTAGAAAACTACACCACAGGATGTAGCTGTATTTGTATTCCTTGTGTATTTGTCATCCCCTTGCTGTTGGCTTTGAACTGTCTTATTCACTGATTAGCACTGAATTTTAACATTTTTTGCAGTTCCTATATGTTCTCTGAAGAAGAAGGGTGGGCATGAAGTTGAGTTGAACTAAATATACAAGGATGGTGTTGATTTGATAGACCAAAAGAATAAATACTGCATGTATTCACAGGCTTGCACAACACTAATACCATTGATTTCTTATTTTCCTTGCTTTTTTTTTTTGCCTCTGACTCGATCCAGGTATCTTCACTCCCTGGATTTCCTGACAAAACCATTACAATGGCAGTAGTAATGCATCGCTATTCCAAAATCTCATTTTCCATTCTAAAACTTCAACACCCTGGAAAAGCACTATGCTTTGGAGCATAGAGTAGAAAATTCGAAATTATTTCTGAAGAAAACCATCTAGGCAGAAGAGTAATTTTGAAAAAAAATGCACATTTTTTTCTGGAAGGAGACAGTGATGTCAGACTGAGCCATAAACTCCTTGGTTCAGCCATGGCATCCTCTGCACTTTCACCCTGAGAGAAGAGCTTCATACCCAGGACCCCTGAGAGGCACCAAGGAGGCCCTCAGGGAATGATGGAGGTCCTGGCTCCACAACAGAGAGGCTCTACAGGAGTCCCAGTGCCCAGGCTTCTGCCTTGCAGCAAGACTGCCACAGGATTAATGTCCAGACTCTTCACCTCACTGCCTTTTCTTAGAAGCTCGTTGCATTTCAGACATTTTGACAGATGCTCATTTTCACTAAAAATGCAGGTATTATGTTGAGATCTGTTTAGATAATGGTGGGAAAAGGGTGTATAAATTTGTGTCTTCTCCTGTTGTGATCAGATTTTGTTCATTTTCATGTAACCACCACATGTTTAAATAACTGAATTCTATATAGTTCTGTGAATTCTGAAATATATAATAGCAATGTAGGCAGGGTGGGAATGAGGCTCATAATGCAGATTTCTTTTGCTATCCAGGAGCGGGACAGGAATATGCCTGTTTTCTACATGCTGTTCATAAAAAATGTTGTATATTGTAGTATAGTGTAAAAAAAAGTAGCTAATGAATCACCAGAGCTGTTCCATGTACCAGACTTCCGCATTATAGAGAGAATCCTTCTTTGAAAGAGAATGGATTAGTCTGATCTGCTGTATATCTGAAAAGCAGATGCCACCTCTGCTTCATCTGTTTTCACAGTGAAGGCCTGTGGCAGCAACGAGTAAAGTAAAGATGATTAGAAGAGCTTAGAGGTAACATCCATGGAATCATCATTCCTCCTTTAGGAGCAGATAGTAATACAAGCTCATGAAGTTGTTTTCCTTGGCAAGACTTCAATGTTAAGTCTCTAAAACATAATGATTTGATGGTCACGACTTGTCAAATCACCCTTAAAAGTGCTGACACATCTCATGGTCACACATCTCATGGTGACACATATTGCTGAGTTTGAACTTGGCCTGACATCATTAGTTTCAAAGCTGGACATAATATTCAGGGTTTCCGAAGAGGAAAAGAAAAAGAAACAGCCTGATCTTTAAAGAAGGCATTCAACTACATCACAGAGAGAATATGCACACATGCAAACCTGTAAGACAGAAAATAAGGGTAGTATGAGGCAGGAATTCTAATGCAAAATAAACTGTGTTAAACAAAGCATCTACTGCACATCAAGTGTATATTTTGCCAAGATATTTATTGGAAGAATTATTTTAGCCATAGTGTTGTACACAGTGTTTTAGCTAACAAGTTCTGAAATTGCTTTGAAGTGGATGGGAAGAACCCAGACAATAATGCCAAGAAAAAATAATCATGAACTTGAAAAAGTTTTCTACCCCCACCCTCACCATAAATACTTCGGGAAGTTCTTGACATATTGTCAGACTCTGAGAACTGCCTCTTAGTGAAAAAGTGGGAATGAAAGAGTAAGGAAAAAAAAAAAAAAAACAGCAAAAGGAAAAAGATAAGAGCAAACAATAAATGTTTAGCAGCAGGCTACCTCCCAGGACACTGGACAACCTATGTGTTGCACTTAAGGCTATTTAAGCAGAGCTATTCCTGAGTTCAGCCACTGAAAAAAATCACAAGTGCAATCAATAGAGTTGCCATGGCATAAGAAGCAAGTGCTATATTTTATGAATTATACACCGATTTTAAAAGCTGTCTTCAATCTATTTTAGCTTGAGGTAAGAATTCCTGGTCTGAACAAACACTGTGAGCACTGGAGAACCCTGAAAGCATATAGAATCCTCTTGGGAAGAAGTCCTGTCAAATGAATGTGTGAGCTTTGGGTGGGTGCTTCTAAATCAATCTTTTCAATCTGAGGGATAATTATGGCCTTTCCCAAATAATTCTGTACGTTAGTCACAGAATGATTGCAGAAATGGTTTCTCCTGAATACTGTAGTTAATGTGTGTTCAAGCAGAAAGAGGAAAATTGTCTGTCTTTGCCAATGGCAGGCTTGCTGTTTGTCCACCTGTAGCCATTAGGATGTTCTGATTTTATTTAACAGCAATGGATCCCCAGTCAGAACCAGATATTTATTGAGTGTATTCTTTGTGCTATAGTGAAAATCCTGATCCACAAGTTATGATTTCAGTGGTTGGAAATACACTTACACCAACTAAACAGATAATAATTATGCAATTAATAATTAGAATCGTTGTTCTTTGCTTCATATTATATTGAGTTTTATTCCATACACTCAGTTTCAGCATCTCTCTATGACTCTGTCCTTCTCCCATTTGTATAATAACATTTGTTCATTTCAGTTTGCAGGCAAACTGCAAATCTTAGTGCACATGTTTTTTAGCCATTACAATTGCATATACTGTAAGAATCAAAGATGGATGGTGTTTGAGGAACTGTACAAAAGAAACCAAATATTAATTCTCCATTGCCTTAAAAATCAGGAGTACTCGCTACTAAATGATAGATTATTCACAACATGCAAAGGCTTTTAAAGCAGTAGAAGAAAGGGGTTACCGATGGAGAAGGAGCTATTCTCAGGAGCAATAAAGATTCTGGGAAGGAAGTCAGAAAAGATTAATTTCTAGTATGTGTATGTAATATGTGTATGTGTAGTATTTGGAGCGTGTGAGAGGAATTGGCTTTCATATCAAAGGTACCTTGTACTTATGAACTGCTCACAGATCTTCAGAAAAGACATACTGAAAAGGCATCTGAAAAGAGCCTAGAAGGAGAGCTAGGAGGAATTAGTCAGAGATTTTGTAGCAGTAACCTTAAGGAAAGAACTTGTAGAAATATGGCAAAATTTCATCTTAATGGAAAGCAGCAGTAATGTAGTCAATACAAAGGGGCAATAAAAATTCACTTGATGTAGATGGGTGAGGAACAGGAGCTGTTAGACAGTTTATTCCTCATGGTAAAAAAAAAAAGTCAGTTAATGGTGCTAAAGGAAAAAAAGGAAATCAAGGGCATATGCCATCATAAGAGTGTGCCCTCTTTCAATTCACAAACAACATCAGAAGACATATCCAAAAATGAAAGTGCGACAATTGTACAAATACAAACTGCAGGACTGGAAAAAAAACAAGTCATACCTGTTCTCTGCAATTTTTAGTTAAAAATTAAAGTAAAATAAAAGCCCTAAAGAATGAAACCTAATATTGCAAAAAGTAGCCTATGAGCACAAATTCCTTGAAACAGACCTACAAATATACACACACATGAAAAATCATCCTTCAGTGACTATATCAATTCAATCTTCAAAATCTGAGGATATCTCCTGGGGTGTTCCAGTACAGATTGCTGATCAAAGGTGATAGCTATGTAATAGTGTATTGGCTATTCTTCACATGGAGGTTGGTTTAGAATAAGATTAACAATTTCATTTTCTGTGAAACTTGAGGCTGTGTTTTGAGTATTTTCCAAAGACTAAAAGGTACAACACTTAGTAAATTACTCACATGGGGCTGAATTAACCTCCTCTCCTTCCAGATTTACCTTTACTTACACAAGTGTGCTCTGATGAGCTCGGAGCTAGTTTGTAAGAGATTTTATTCTCCCATCAGTGTTTATGATTATCACACAGGGGAATGTCCTCCTCCTCTTAGCCATTGCAACTGTGGCAAGTCCCCAAGTTCCCATTTGTGAGAGTCTTCAAGAGCTCCTTTCAGATAAGTCTTCCATGTTAACAGTTATTCCCACATACAACAGATTGAAGACATGTAGGTATGTTTTATACCTACTAGAAATACACCCTTGCCATGGGAGAAATACCACTGCTCAGGGACTTCCCTTGAGGAGCACAGCTTTAAAACTCAGACATAGCTCAGACCCCTTAGAGCAACATCCAACCAAACCTTGAAGGACATGCAAAGAAAGATAAGCAACTCAAGGGCTAGTCACACGGAAATGAAAACCTGATATCTTTTAATATTGCAAGTATTATGCATTTGTTGTACAGCAATAAACAAAATACGGAGAACAACTCAAATGCCAGATGACTGTGACACTTGCTGCTGATTCAAGGCAAGACTTTGTATGAATGATGAAACCATTGGGGAGCTACCACAGTTGAAATAAAGAAAACTGGAAAGTCTATAGAGACAATCTTCTCTAAACTCCAAGTCATCCAGATTTTCAGGATGATAGTCAACTTATCACAAGACCACCTTGAATGATTAGGAGCACATGGCTGAGCACCAGGGCAAATGTTCTTTGCCCAGAGTAAGTGGAAACAAGGACAAGCAGTAAGGGAGGACCATGGAAACATTTTCTATGCATGCAGAATATTGTTGGAAAAGATAAATTCAGCTAAGACTGAAATTGCCAAAGGACACCAAGGGCAAAAAGATAAACCTCTTGCAGAACTGAATATAAAAAATAAAAAACAATCATGCAATCATGAAGCAAAATGAAGCACTTGAATTAGTCACAGTGGACATGTCAAAAGTTGAGATATTCTGTTTTCATTTCCTTGGCCTTCATGGAAAGGGTGTCCCATGACTACCCTGCCAGAGCTCGCAGAAAGACTGCAACCAGCAGTGGATGACCATTAATTCTGAACTTAGTTTGGCTACTGTGGTAAAAAACAATAAATGATGTTTCTGTACATAAATTCACAATAAAAGAAAAGTCAAGGAGAATGTCTATCCCTTATTGGGTGGTGTTGGGAAACAGTGACAAGGGACTAGAAAAGGCTGAGGTACTGAATGCTTTCTTTTCCTCAGTCTTTTATGGTAAGAGCAACTGTTCTCTCCAGCTCACAGAGCTGGAAGACAGAGATAGGAAGCAGAATGAAGCCCCCATAACCCCAGGAGAAGTGGTCAGTGACCTGTTACACATACAAGTCTACAGAGCTGGATGGGATTCATCCAAGGCCACTGAGGCAGCTACCAGAAATGCTTACTGAGCCACTTTCAGTGATTTCTCAGTGTCCCTTACCAACTGGGAAGGCCCCAGTTTCCCGGCGATTAGCCACTGTGATGTCCATCTATGAGAAAGACCACAAAGAGGATCCAGGGAGCTGCAGGCCTGTCCTCGGTGCTGCAGAAGGTCATGGAACTGATTATCTGGAGTGTCATCAAGTGGTAGAAAGATGTAGAACAACCAGAAAATCAGGTCCAGCCACCATGACTTTGTGAAAAGCAGGTCCTGCTTGACCAAGCTGATCTCCTTCTATGACAGTGATTCACTTGTTGGACGAGGGAAGCACTGTAGATGTTGTCTACCTGGACTTCAGTGAAAAGTTTGCCAGTGTTGCACTATTTGGTAGAAGGGCCTGTGTCCAGCAGTCTCACAATTCTTGTGTTTCCTTCCTTTGCTTTGTCTGTCATCATTTTGTAGGGCTTTCTTCCACCTTCTCCTCATGTTTTGTCAGTCAAAATAGGATCCAAGGTATTACCCATCAGTTATGTTTCATAGATATGAAATAGCAAGTACTTGACGTTGAGCAGTTCAATGCTCCCAGTGCAATGACCTGCATGATTTTTGTCACTGAGAGACTTTTGAGTGACTTTAAATGACCATGAATGTAATGTTCTTGATGCACAAGTTGTTCAGCAGTAAGACAAGCACTTCAATTCTAGTGCTGAGATGAATTGCAGGAAGACAAGGATTAACACACGATGGATTAAAACAGTAGCCTGTTTAAACTAATTTCTTTCTTTTGAGAGCAGGAAGTAATACATGCTTTAGAGGAAGCTGAAAAAACGGTAACCAAGGAGAGATTTTTTCCAGCTCTGTATGTGAAGCACCCACTAAAGTAAACAGAATGTGTACATACATGGGCTTTTTTGGGGGTTTCTTTTTCAATCAAGTCTCACTTCACCATGGAGTTAAATAGGTCATAAGTGCAGTGCCCTTCATTAGATCTCACTACATATAGAACATTTCATGCTGGTCTTTAAAACAGTGTTCATAAAATTAAGAAGCTGGATTCTCATGTCTAAAGAAATAAGAAAACTTTCAAGTAAGATGTGAGCTTTCTGGTCCTGCCAGTCTCAGCAGAATGTGTGTGATTTCAGTTCTTCTAAGGACTCATACACAACTATTTATCTATTAAAAAGAAATAGAGAGGCCCATACTCAGCCACTCAAATTAGCTGTTATTTTTTATGTCTTCAATACCTGCAATGACTCAAACTCACCAGTACCTGTAAACCCTGTTTTTTAATATGTGTAGGTATTTTTCCTTTTTTTTTTCCTACCCTAACAACTAATCAGCCAACTATCAAATACCAACTGAAGCACTCATCTACATGTAGATGGGTGACCTGTTTTTTACCAGCTTTCATTCTGCTTTTGCTGTGTCTCTTCTTCTCTCTTCTTACAGTGCGGAAGCTAAGGTGAGGTACAGCAAAATTCTTAGTTAATTTATAGTTCTTTCTTTTCAAGTCTATTCTGGTAAATACACTACTCCATTGTACATAACTCCTAGTTTTTCATATCTGCAATTGACTACATCAGTCCCATTCTCCATCTTCTCTTGTAAAACTTTGCCAGTGTGAGGGTGACTGCAAAACTCTTGTTTGCACGAGAAAAATGACAGACTTTACATTAAGAGTCTTCCTTTTTTCTGCATCAGCTTGATGGAGCCTTTTAGAATTCATTTTTAAAGTTTTAAAAAACATGGAAAAAAAAAAAGAAGGGAAAAAGGTTTCATTTCATTGTGCATTTAAGTGAAATCTTTAAACCCCTTTGCATTATTTTATCACATCAGACTTGTCAAGTCACACTCATTTGAATGAGTGAGATTTGAAAACTTCTGAGTGTTATATTACATTTTCCATTGATATATGCCGTGAATCTTTATGGCTGCATGAAAATGAAGCCAAAAGCAAAAGGAGACAGCTCACTTCAAATGAGTGAGACTGGATAGGTCTGTCATATGTTATTTCAGGTGTTCAAAGGATAGCAATTCTACTCAGAGATGGGTGATGGGATTGACAGGTTTGCATGGATTTAGATAAAGAAGGGAAACTTAATCGCAGAGACAGAAACAAAAAGCAATGATTCCAATAGAAGAGTCATATCCTTTGAAAACCAAATTAAGTCTCATCCCATACTCAAAAGAGTTGAAATGTCAGAGCTGAGGGCCCTTCTGGAGGTGCCCTTGCACTCCTACAATGACAGAACTCTTTGTAGGAGAAAGCTGGCATCACTTTCTCTGCAGGTCATTCTCCTTGGCTGGAAGGGGGAACTGTGACCCCATAGCCACCTCCTGCCCAGTTCATTAAGTGCTGTCACAGATTCTCCTAATGAGAAAACGTCTGTGTTGCAGAGACACTTTGCACATCTTGCTTGCACATTTGTTCAAAAGCCAGCCACAAATTGGACCCTGTTCCTAATTTTCAAGAATACTTTTCCTCTGATTATGCATGCAGAAGCTGACTTTATAACCCTGTATCTTGATTTCATAGTGGTCAAACAGTCTTCTACAAGTTTCTCAGAGGCTTTTCAATGGAGATTTGATTTTCTGTGCAAGTGAGGAGAGGAAATCTGGTACAACACACCTTCCAGATCTGCACTTTGTAAGGAAGTGCCTGCGAGTTGATTTTTTTCTAGAAGAGGGGAAAACACTTCAAAGAGCTCATTACCACACGCATGGCATGTTTAGCAATGCACAGTTTGAGCGAAAAGGCTAACATGGAATAGGCCAAAGGGAAGCTCTTGCATTTAATGGGTTTGCTCCCACAAAGGGAGCGCACAGACTGAGCGCCGGCTGCGCTCATTTGGGATGAGGTCCCGAATTATCCCTCCAGGATGGCCCAGCCGCTGCACCGCCCTGCCGGCAGCAGAGGGAGACGTCGGCATGCCTTTCATAGAGACTGCTCTCGGCTGGGCCTTGCGCTTCATTAACGCAGGGCTTGAAATCAAACCAGCGTTTAAACTGCGCTGCTATTAATACGCAAGAGTAGACATGCAGTGTGGAGAATTTCCACTAAACTTGCCACACAACCACAATTTTTGAGTACTTTTGTGGGATGTTTTTGGATAGTCAGTAAAAGAGAGATACTCTTACAGCAAAATATTCTTGGGAAAGAGTTCACTGAAGCATTTGTTCAGCTCTTCTGAGACTCAAAAAAAATTAAATATGATGATTTAGGAAGACAGAATCAAACTTAAAATGTGCATTTTTTTGTTTGGATATGTGACCCATTGTAAACATTTTAATGGAAAAGAGGCATGGGAATAAGCATTTTTGAGTAACATAAATACAGTGGATAAATATATGGGTGTATTTTGATGCCATGGTTTTGGTGAGATAAAACTTGATCCGTTTTATCTTGGAAAGTAGCAATAATAACAACAATAAAATATAATCTTTATTCAGTTCAACATAGCCAAAGGGCCACAGAAGGTATGTCAAATTCAGACAAGAATTTTCTCTTTGTGTCCAGATTTCATTCAGGAGAAAAAAATACACTAGTATTCTCACTTACTTTTCTGTTTGGGAAGATTATCTGCTTAACTTGGGACGCTGAACTAGAGCAAGCATTAACTCTTGTACTTTTTTCAAGAATCAAATGGAAGTTAGATTTGTTTTCAGTTACCAGGTGGAAGGAGAAATACAGAATTGATTCTGTTTTGGCCAGTGACAGTTTCCAGCAGGGAGTGCTCCATGGGTTGATAGTGAAGGTAAGTGTGAGAAGGGTGAGGTGCTTCTCTGCTGCTCCAAAGGAGGAGAAATGCCCTCTGTTGATCGCTCTGCTTTCCCACCACTCTGCAGATTTGCTTACCATGCTGTTCAACTCAATTACTGTAAAACATTAACAAAAACTGGTAATAAATGAATTTAACATTTTTGCCTGGAAATTGTTTTGCTTGTGTTGTTGAAACTGATTTTGAAGGCACATTCCTTAATTTTGGAGTTGCTCTTACTGTTAGCCTCTTGGATTTCCTTTAAGTGTAAAAGAAAGAAAAAGCTAAGGTATTTCTTCCTACTGAATTCTTTTCAGAGGAAAAGGATAGAATTACCTAAAGATACTTATAGAGGTATCACCCTGCACTGACGCAAGAAGAACATGTTATTGAACACCCAGCTCCTTGGGGAGGTGGTACTTCAAGCCAAATAAGTTATAACCAAGACTTACAATTTAGGCACCTACACTGAAGCACGAAGCTGGCTTCATCCTATAGTTGGAATGGCAGGCAAAGCCCCCTCCCTCCATCCCCTGTCCCATGTTGAGCTCATAGCTGTTTTTGGGAAATGATGTTTGCATGAACTTTCGAAGCACAAGGGCTGTGTGGTATTTCACTGAAAATTACAGCTGATCTAATATTTTTTTTTTCCATTTTGTCCATGCAAAACTACGGCAACTTATCCAAAATCCACAGAGCTTCACCAAAACTTATTGTGATGCAAGCAAAAGCTATGGTAGGCCCTGAATGTCTACCAGGCAAAAAAAAAAAAAAAAAAAAGATTTCTACTCTGCCATACTATGAAGTTCAATGGTGGCCTCCTACACACAAGTGTGTGGGAGAAAATGTGAAGTGACACATAAACTAAGGTCTAAGAGAAATGTGAGGGATACAGCCTACAGATTTTTTTTTAAAGTATCTAAAATGTAGAAGCACTATGAGAAAAAAAGAGAGAATTATAATGAGAAAATTCTCTGCATTTCCAGGATCAAGTTTTTAAGTGGAAAATTGTAATCAGAAGACATTGGGGTAAACTTAGCATTATAGATAGCATTAATTTTAATGTTAGCTTTTTTTTTTCTCTTTTGAATACTAATATAAAGTAAAATTTAAATTGTAAATAGTATCCAGATACTACAAGTTTCCTGGCTCAAATTCTTCAGCACATATGGCAGAAGCATAAGCTTGTGCCAGTCTGCCTACTTTGGGTAATTTTGCATGCAAATAGTTTAGTCCCTATACTGAGGTGCTAGAATGTGTTTAGTACACTTGAAAATATTTGCATTGCAAAGGAAGAGTTAATCTCCTGAGAAAAATCAAATTGATATTTTATATTAAGGGACTGCTTTGGACTTTGTGTGGCACTGTTATATGGAAAATTATGTTTACAGAACAGCTAGAATTTTTAATTGACCTTCAAGAGAGAACGATTGACTACTGCTTTGCCAAATTTGAAAGCTACTGGAACAGTCTCTACTTGTCATTCACCACAATGCCCCTTTTCTATTCCTGAATCTTTCTGCTAACAATTTCATAACTTTGATAAAACTATTACCCATAAACAGGTTTATCAGTGAATGTAATGTTTAATAAGTACAAGTGGTTGGATAAAAGAAGCAACTCTTATTAATGGTGTGAATAATTAGCACACCTGAGTCAGTTCTAGCTGTTGGAAATGTCTGTTCTATATTGGACATATTTAGAGGCTCCTTCATGGCCTCGCTTCTCATCCAAAGCAATGAAAATATATACATTCCTGTAGCAGTCAGCTGATATTCAGATGTATATTCCAACCATCGCCTGGCACACAAACACACATGCCTTTCTCTGACTTAAATTCACCTCTCAGAATATTCATCTTTGAAAGGGGATGTGACAGGTGAGGGTAGCACCTGACACAGTGCTGGTTCATGTGCCCAGTCGATGCTCTTTGCAGCCTGCCCCTGTGGGATGTGGCATGGTGTTGTGGCACAGAGCGACATGACTCAGCTCATGCAATTTGTTAAATTCAGACAGTGCTAGCTGGACTCTGTGGCAACAGTGATGCTGAAGTCATGCTTCCTCTGAAACCAGTCTCTCAGGACACTGGAAACAGGTGTGGATTCTCAAATATTTTGAGTCCCACCACACGTATACTCTTTGTCAAGAAGGAACTTAAAAGGTGTTCTTTCTGAAAGTATAGCTGTAAGTTCAGCCACACATTTCTATAGTTTCAGAGCAATGTGTACATGAATATATTTTCATGAATATAATAATTTCATATGGTTTTGTGGGGGAGTCACATTTTTGAATTAACTGTAGTTTATATAATTGCATTACTCGTGTGTAATGCTATTGTACTTAGAGAAAAGCTGATGAAGTTACAAGTAGGCTTTTTTTTTTTGCCTTCTTTCTTTCAGTCTGAGCACAGATTTTATTGCCCTGTTTGCTGATCCACATGCAAATACAGCTGTTTCTGCTGCAGAAAAAGCTCTTCTGGGGCCTAATTGTGTACTGTCTCACACAGCTGTCATAAACACTCAAGAAGAAAGGTGTAAGCGCCTTCGGAAATTCCTGAAGAAGAAGCCCTTGACATGGCTGATAGCCTGGGAAAGAGCAGGTGGGTGAGGGATGGTGCAGTAGTCAGTGTAGCAAGGTGCACGACTTCAGGGTCTCTTGCAGTGGATTCATAAGAGGCAGAATTCATTTGTGGTAACCAAAGCTGTCCTGTATATCTTTTTTCTTTTTCTGATTATATAGTGACCAGGCAACTGATTAGTTAAGTCCTATGTTGTCTCATTTTAGTGTTTGCTTAATAGTTTTAATGGCAACTAAACCAATATTTAGACTTTTTAAAGTTCAGAGGTTTCCATTATATTTATGAGGAAGTAAGTTTTCCTGTGCTGTGTCATTCACAGTCCAGACTAAGTCATCATTCATTGCAATATAATTACCATGTAATCCTTCAAAAATCCATTACATTACTCTATTAAATACCCCAGGTACAAAACTAATATCAAGTTGCAATTTATAGGTCTTCAAACCTTCAAATTCTATATTTCAAGTCTTCTAGCTTTTTTATTTGACCTGCAAAAAGGCAAAACATCCAAATTTTAAATAAAAATATTTGTGATATACAAATTTTGCCTCCCAAGTTTTTCATTGAATAATGCTTAGATCTTTGCTTTGATACCATTTCTGAGAAGGTGTCATGCTTGCTAAATGCTGGTGAGGCTGGCAATTTGGAGGGAAAGCTCTCTAGTAACTCCCTGTCACTCTTTTTCTGTGCCTTATTAAGGCTTCAGAGCACGTCTGTATGAGTATGGGCATGCTCAGAGGCCTTTTGCCATGCATTAGTATACTAACGTGAATTATTTGACAAGATCCCTGTAATACCCTGAGAATATCGCTTCTGTTGCTGCTTCATCCTCAGAGCTCTTCTTGCAGGTGCTGTACTATCACTGAAATAGCTGCTGTATCACATTATTACTTTTAATGCTCATTTCTATTAATGTATTTCTATTTGTTGGTGAGTTTGAGTACAGTTCTTTTAGACACGCCTTGTGCTGGTACGATAGAAGAGGCCTCAGGGAACCTCAGGGCTCCTTCTCTTCAGGAAGGTTTTGGAGCTGTGCTCAATTTCTAGTTATCAACAAAGGAATTAATTATCAGTCATTCAATTCAAGGTGCTGATAATCTTTTTTGTGTGATTTTTATGTCAGAGGGAAAAAGTTGAACTCTGCATCAGCCAGCAAACATCCCCTTCTCAATACTAGTAGCACAGTTGGCTATATACTTTGTAGCTCTATTGAGCTATCAGTAAGTCTCAGAATAATATCAACAAAGAGGCACCAGAAATAAAATAATTGTGATATCAACAAAAGCAGTTCAGTCTTAGATCTATGTGTCAGGCTGACTGCAGACTCAGGCCCCTGCTCTCTCACATTCCAATTATAATCTTTTCAGACATAAGGCAAGTATTTAATATTTCTGATGAAAACTGAGATTCTGAAGTACAATTATTCCAAAAGTTAAAATAAAGAAAGCATCCATTTGAGCAGCTGCCTAATGATATTATGGGTCATTGTATGAACTCATGTGTTAGCATAGATACTTCCATAGAAGCATTACCTCATCATTGGTATATTCAGTCCCATACTAACAATATGATACCTCTCTGTACAGGAAGGTGCCAAACCAACTATAGAAACAGTTTGATCAGAAGCAGCAGTGGTTGATTTGTGAGCACTGAAATGCTCTCTCTGATTTGCAGGGGACCAGCTGGTTAGAATCTGAACTGAAGCGAATAATGTGCACTTTGTTGCACACCATCAGCTGTGCCGCTATTTGTTCTTCCATTATGTCAGACCAAGGGAAGCATGGTCAAACATTGTCAATATAGACCTGAGATCTCTTCCTTGTCTCATGTTATTCTTTTCTGTTGCTGTGACTTAAATTTCAAATTATATCCCTTCTATGAAATAGCCTATGACCACTTTTACCGTGGATTGTGAGACTTGCTTAGTTACATTTGTAAAACACTTAGAAGATCAAAATCCAGCAATAATAGCAAAACAGTCCCAAGGCTTCTCTAAGGGAAAGCAAAAGATTCTGATCCAAGCCCCATGCTCCAGCTGATTTGCTCTGATTTTCCACCACAACCCTTTATTTGGCTTTAGTTCTTCCTGTTGTCAGAAGCAAACCTACAGAGGTGTGCAGCCAGCTGGAACAGCCTGTCTGGGAAAGAAAAGAAGATACGGAGCCAGCTGAATCTTCACTTTCAATATTTGCTCATGTATAGTCACACACAGGTTTTACAAAGCCTTTCTGCTTTCAAATGTATTATGATCTACCAGAAGGTGGATCAAGAGAAGAAATAAGATAATGTTAAAAAGAAAGGTAAAAAGAGTAATAGTTGTGAATGGTGAGTATGAGAAGGGTGCAGGAGCAAAGAAAGACTGTGTGATACTGAATGCAAGCACCTGCTCCTCTCTGCATGAAACTCCCTACTCCCAGTTATTCCACTCTTTTAGAAGGGAATATGCAGCTCAAAATTAAAATGAGGTAGATAGATAGCTGCAGGAAGCAGCAGGCAATGTGAAGTGTCCATTTTAGTAAGTCACACTTTAGTCCACTATGCCTACACACTTCTCCTTTTAAATAAGTAATACCAGATGGGATTGTAATAATTTCCATTCTTAAGTAATGCTCTACTACATTTGGGAAAGTGCTATCTGAAAGACCAGCAACCTCTGAGCATCCAGGCCAGTGAAAAACACTGCTTGCATTCCACAGTGTTATGCAGTGTTTTGTTTGTATGGAGACTGGTGTAATTCACAACTGCCTGGTGTCAGACTCTGTTTCAACAGATAGGCAGTCACAGGTACTGTATGAGTGCCAACAGGAACTTATTAAAAACACAGAACAATAAGGAGTATCTGACTTAATATGTTTGTGAAACTCCTGTCTGTTAGCAAACCATTTATTTTGAAAAAACAGAAATGAGGTTTCTGCTTCCTGAGAGATGGTTGCGCATCAGTCAGTCCATTAGATAGGTACATAAAACAATAACTGAAGAATAAATAGCTTCTAAAATCAACCTGTAAAAATTTCATCTCTCTCTGATCCTCCAAATCTTACTCACAATCTATTATACTAAAAAAGGAAAAAAAAATAAACAAAAACACACACACACACACACAAAAAAAACCAAACAAAAAACCAAAAACCACAAAACTAAACAAAAATCTTGCAGCACATGTCCTCTAGCACAGAGTGCGGGAAAATAGCTGCCTTCACAACTGATGGCATCATTAATTTCCTGCACTTGCTTGACTAACCCAAAAGCACATGAGCCTCTGGAAGGCACAGCACACAGCTCTACAGATAAAGTGCCTGGCTCTCTTGGCACTGCAGCACTCCGTCCCTCAACAGCAGACACAACAGGTATATGAAATCAGGCCTTCTGAATGATTCTTCCCTTATGTTGGGGGAAAAACCACAAAAGAAATTATACATTTGCTAGTAGGTAAGTGCACAGCAATTCTTTTTAACGAGGGAAGCCAATTTAGAGTTAAACCTTTTCATTTCCATGTACTAATCATTGACAACTTCAGTAGGTATATTTTGTGCATTGAAAGCCCTAAATGAATCGTTTTCATTAATTATTATTGCTATGATTATGAGTTATTGTTGATAATCTTACAGCTTTTCAGCTTTTCAACTGGACTGTGCATCCCTAGTCCCATTAATGAGATCACATACTCGAGACAATTGCATTTCTTGTGTGATGGGACAGTTCTAAGAAAGGCAATAACATACTGAAATTGAAAGTGATTGCAGTTGCAAAGCAATGTCTTGAACAGAAGCCTAAAAATGAGGTTTTCATTCATATTACAATATTCTGGAGCCAAGACTTTTGTGGATTAGACCCTAAATTGTTTTAGTATAGCTTAAATACTCACTAATTTAACACCATTTAAATTGGCAATAAAAACACCCCCAACTGCGTTGAGCTGTCATCCTGTTTATGCAAAATAGCTTCAAATCTTAATACTAACTATGCAAAGTAATGCCACTGGGATGAAATTGATAGTGAATGCGCACAGCTTTTTTTTTTTTTTTTAATATACTATGAGGCAGTCTAGCCAAGTTTTTTTTTAATTACTAGTACTACTTTAACATAGTTATTTCTATAGTATAAACACTGGAAGGGAAAGTGTTATTCCTGCAACAACTTCGAAGCAAAAAGTCTTTGTGGTTAACCATTTCCAATTCATTCTGTGCACTGCCAAGATTTAAACAGTGCCTCTTTACCACCTTGTAGGTATGTACCTTCCTTTGCAATTTGCCAAAGGAGTGTGCTCTCATGTAATTGCTTTCTTTACAGTCTGACTTGTAGGTTAACCACAATCACCTAATGTTAAGGATGGAGGTGACATTCAGTGGATAAAGGGGGGAGGTACAAGAACTCCTATGCCTATCCCTGACAATCAGTCACTCAAGCATTTAATGGAAATCCTGACATCTGAGTCAATATATAGCTGTTAACTTTAATAATGAAACACACCTTGAGTTCTCAAAGAGGCTGGAAGTATTCCAGAGGAAGGGTAAATACTCTTAAAGGAAACAATCCACACTTGGCAGTGTACTGCAATGTGAGTTTAAGTTCCTTGCTTATTGAAATACTTTGCTGACCCATTTTGCATAAAGAAACAGAGATTGTGATGCTCTATCAAGCCAAAAGGCATCTCTTCAACATCTCTGGCTAACATATGATTATTCTACATTCTCCAGAGACTGGGCTGTTGCTGACTGCTGTCAGTACTGGGACCTGACAAATACACTACATTGCTATATTCTACATGGAGAGGTGGTTGTCCACTTTTGCCAAAATCCCCATAAAAGAAGGGAATCAATCTCTGTGATGACTTAAAAAATTAATTACTGGCACCAGGACCGGGGCTTCCTTGGTTCTGCTATAGCAAATTTATAGGTACTTCTTGATATTCAGAAAGAATCACAGAACCATAAAAGGTCCAGAAGGTTGGATGGCCCATAGAAGGTTCTACAAGAACCCACAAGGATCATCAAAGTCAAACTCTGGCCTTACATAAGACAGGCCCAAGAGTCACACCATGTGCCTGAGAGCACTCTCCAAACACTTCTTGAACACTGTCAGGCTGCTGCTGCAATCACTGCCCTGGGGAGCTGTTCCAGTGCTCAGCCACCCTCTGGCGGAAGAACTTTTCCCTTATACCCAGCTAAAATCTCCCTTGACACAGCTTCATTCCATTCCACAAAGTTCCATTTCTTTGAGTCCTATCAACTGAACACAAGAAGTTCTAGAACCCTGTGAATTCTCAAACAGAAAGAGACAGAGCCATGAGTGAAGAGAGAAAACAACTTTTTTTTTTTTTTTTTTATTGCATCTCAGATGCTCTCCTTTTATGTTTTCCTATCTGTCTTCCTCTTCTTTTCTCTTCTAGCTGGGTAGTCACACCTTGGCCTTTCTCCAGTCTGAAGTCAGGCACAATTTTAATGTATAAGTAGCAATAATTTTCTTAATTCCTAACCAGAAAACTAGTTCTTTTTTTTTTCTTTTCTTCTTTAAAATATATGGAAATCTGCCTGCAAGTCCAAGGACAATTAATTACAGGAGATTCCAAAAATTCCTTTTTCGTCCAAGCAGTTTCTGCAGTTTTGAGTAGAACCATGAGCATGTACAAGGAGATCAAAATCAGAAGTTTGAACAGCTATAGGAATTATGACTGCCATGGTTATAAAACCATGACAATGCCTTTAGGGACGCTGGCAGAATATCTACTTTGAGGACATTATTCAGGGATGCTTATTCAACTAATTCTTAAAACACAGTATATTTTACAACTTCTATATATACCCTGTTTTTTTCATGTCTTCATATTTAAGAAAGCTTTTACTGATAATCCAAGCTAATTTTCAACCCACTCTCTTTCAACTCCCACTCCTCTCTCCCCTCCTCTCTGTTAGCCATCCCCAAAGCAACTGATGACAGCGTTTTTTGTAAAACCATTTATGTACCAAAATATTGTCATTGTGTGTCAGCTTCTTCTCAGGTTTCCAAACTGTATTAAATACACTTCTCAACTCTTTTCCTTGCCTTTCATTCTAGTCATCTTTATTTGGAAAATGACTGTATCTTCTTTTTCTGCTCAACAAATTCTAGCATCATGTAACTGCTGCTTTTATTAACTTCATTATGCTTATTTTACACAAAAATTACATACTGGAATTTAAAAGATAAGCTATTTCAGCACAAACTCTGATAATAAAAAATACAACCAAAATATTGTTTGGGTTGTTTTTTTTGGTATCAGCAAAAGGTTGGTTTTTTTTGGTATGAGCAACTCAGAATTTAGATTAAGAGCAGAACACATAGACATGTAAGGGATTGTAAAATATTTGCCAGAGGTTTTCATATGGCAAAAATAAAACAAGCTCAATCCAAAATTTATAGTGGACTGTTAGGTAAAATATTGGTTATGGGAGACAATTTAAACACCTGTAGCAGTAGAATTTTAGTAAAGTAATACCTGGACACAAGTGCTTTGAAATGAATCTCAAACTCCATTTCCTGGAGGCAAGAAACATTTTTGAAAATGTTACTCCAGAGAAGAGAAGGTTGAATAAGGTTCAGCTACCAATTTTCTCCTTCCAAGAATACTCTATGTTTGTTTATCCAAATGTTAGCATGATTCTTTGTCACAAGTCTGTCACAATCAGAAGGACCATGTTATAACTTACAAGATGTATTAACACTTCACAATAACTGCAGTGAAAATGTTCAGCCAAAGGCTGTCATAACTGAGCCATGTTTGTGCTCCAGTTCCTCTTGCCAAGTGTGGATGACCTAATCTGCCTTTGCTTAGTTTAGCTTCCTATTTCAGACTTCCCAGAATTTATGCAGGAGAAAAGTTCCTAATAAGAGGCTGCACTTATGTGCTGTCATTAAGTCTTATAAAAACATGATTCCCGAAAAACAGCAAATGTGTTATTTTGTTGTAGTCCACAGACGCGGGTGCATTTGTGGTGCTGTGCCTCCTGGAATACCTATTCAAAATGTATTCCTATAGTGTTTGTCATGACCAAATACATCATATTTTTGCAGTCCCTGATGTGTCAGCTCAGTGAAATAATTGAACAATCGTAGGTCAAATTACTGTGGATACACACATCCTGTATTGAATATGCAGTAGAAATATTCAATACTGTTTATCCTTTAGATGTCTCCTGCATGGAGCATTTACACCTTTTTTTCCACAGGAAGTTCTTCTAATTTCCAGCTATGTTTTCCTTTTGTAGTCACTCCCAATTCATACTGCCACATCCAAGAAACCACTTCATTTTAAGGATCGAGTGTTTCTATAGAGATCTTGAGAAGACAGATCATACTTCTTCCTCCCATTAGGCCACTTTTGTTGTGATAAAGAAAAAGTTAATGTCTTGGTACAACACAATCACAACATTGCCATTCAGGTGTGTGTCTCATTTTAAAACTCGCATTTCAAAAGCATTTAATGATAAGCAACAATAAACCTTTACTGGCAGGGAAGCAAGTCTTGCAACAACCTTGAAACAGTAAGTTTACCTCTTTACACCCACACCCTGTTAAAGGAAATTACTTCAGTACTTGTCTTATAATTGATGCATTTAATGTTGTTTACATTGGAACACTTTCTGACTGATTTCTTAAACTACTGAATTTGTATATAGAAGAGCAAATATTACTCTCTTGCTGAATAAAGTTCAATTTATAGTGAGTTGTTTGCAGTTATAAATGGAGGTTGATACAGCTGATATAGATTTATCTCCTGCCAAAATAATGCCTCTGAGATATTCTATATGGATAACACAAAGTACTCATGAAGTTACTTTCTTTACCATTCTTGTCTTTCAGTTTGCAGTAGACACGTGTCCTACAAAATGGTAAAAATGTAATATATTCTGCTTCAGATTAACACATATGTATTAATAGGATAAATAACTCCTGGTCTAATACGTCTGACAAATCCTTTACTCTGGAAGTGTTAAATTAAGTACTTGCCTTAAAAGCCACTATTTTGTTTATGTCAGTTTGTGAGCACAATAAAACCCTAGTATGTGTGGATATATCTGCCAGAAAAAAAAATACAACAAAAAAACTTTTGTAAAATCTCAAGAGAGGATTAGAAATACCATTCATATAAAAGAAGTTTTCATCATTTAGATATCTACCACAATACAAACACAAATATTAAAAAACAGTATGAATCTTTATAAAACATAGTAAAGCTAGAAAAAACTACCACACTAAGATCCAAAATAGTATACTTTGTTTTATAGAACTCTGTCTAGAAAGTGTAAAAAAGATTTTTGAAAAATTCTCCCTTCATAAACTATGGATGAAATGTTTATTTTCACCTTTATTATACCTGTCACTGAGAAATCCACAGTACAGAATTCCTTTTTCTGGTGTTGAATTTTTTGGTTGCATTTTTTAAATCCATGCTGTCTCAAGAAGATAATTACCACTGAATCAGCAAATGCCACCCAACGGAGAATGGTGGCTCTTGGGAAATGATATAGCTCCTCACTTACTTGCAAACCAAAAACTGATTGTTCACAGGATGGAAGCTGAGTCTCCAATTTCCTTTTACTTGCTTTTATTAAATGGGCAGGTGAAGTTTTTAAACTTTTTGAAAAGGCTACTATAAACTCTTTTTCACTCAAGTGTAGAATGAAGAAAAATGTGATTGTGGGATATCCACCTTTTGGTATTAGATGCAAATTGATTTATATGCCATGGAGCAGGATGAAGGAAGGGGAATATTCCTTCCTTCCTCAACTATGAATTCAAATTCTCCATCATGTCTTTGCATATGGCCAGTAGGTCAAGGTCCTCCCCTTCCACTCAGCCCTCATCAGACGCCACCTTTAGCTCCATATGTAGCTCTGGAGTGCTCGGCACACGCTAGAGCAGATCCAGAGAAGGGCATGAAGACGGCCAGGGGGCTGAAGCAGTTACAACAGGCAGACAGGCTGCGAGCATTGGGGCTGTTCCGCCTGGAGGGGAAGGCTCTGGGGAGACCTCATGGTGACCTGCAGTTAAAGGGGGCTTATGTAAAAGATGGACAAAAACTTCTTACGTGGGGTGATAGTGATAGGGCAAGGAAGAACAGTTTTAAATTAGAGAGAAATTTAGATTAGATATCAGGAAGGATTTTTTTATTCAGAATATAGTGAAGCATAGGAACCGATCATCCAGAGCAGTAGAGGATGTCCCATGCCTGCAAGTACTCCAGACCAGGTTGGATGGAGCCCTCAGGAACCTGATCTGGTGGGTGGCACTCCTACTCATGTCAGGGGCTTGGAATTTGATGATCTTTAAGGTGCCTTCTAATCCAAGACATTCTATTATTCAGTGATTGCTCATTATGTGTATTCCACCCTTATTAAAAAGGTGTAACAAATATTGGACTTGCTGTAAAAAAAAAACAACAAAAACTCTAAACTGAAAAGCATCACTTACTTCCCTAAATGCTTTGGTTCTACTGTAGAGCCACAGTATTTAAGAGAGATTACAACAGGCACAATATATTCTTAAGAGGACAAATTGAAAAGAACTGTATTTTTCCCAATGGACTGTGATGTCTAAATTCAAGTTAAGATCTGGGAAAGGGTGTTTTGTTTTGGAAGTCCATGATTCCCTCATGACTAAGTTATTACTGTAATGCTCTGTGCCATGGAGAAGTTGATGTTGTACACTGGGATCATCAGGGCAGTACACACTGGCTTATTAAATTTGGTTATATCACTTCAGATTTCATTATTTCAGCAATAAAAATGTAATAAAAATAATAACAATAAATCTAGGCAGTTTGCATTTCAGGGGAAAAATAACAGTAAGTGTAAGGTGAGTCCACCATTCACATGATAATTTTTATGATGTCATAAATTCATTCATAGTGATCTGCAATGGCAACAAACTTAATGTTCAGTAGGGATTGATCCAGTAATCTTTAAAGGAGAACATTTTTTAAAAAGAGCAATACATATTTTCTATATAATTCTCAATAGAGCTTTCTATTCTTTGTAGGGACCTAAGAAACATAAATTATTTTACATGACAATAAATCCACTGATAAAGCATATTCTGAGTAATATTCCAACTATTCTCCTGTGCCTTAAAAAAAAGCTGCCCATCCATCTCTGCCCATCCATGACTTTAGGCTTATGAAACTCTGGCAAGCTGAAGATAAATTCAATAACTAGGTGCTTTTTGCAGCTGTGTTAGGATAATTGATTCTGTCATGCAATGTATCTTCCTCAAATATGTGCCTCTACTATGAATCATACCACATATAGTTTCTGAGACAGAAAGACAGAAAGACCATACAGTATTCTACCAAAGTTTTAAAACTTTCATAATTCTAAAAAGTGTATAAGAGCCTTAAGATAAATACAAATAAGTACTATAAATTCAGTCCTGATGTAGATAAAGCTAAAGCTGCTTCTACTAAGGCCGACTTACAAGAGTCAAAACAGTTTTTGCAAAAGTTTTCACTAAAGGAGCTTTATAAGTCTTCCATCTTTCCGAAGATCTTCACAAATTATGCCTTGAAAAATAATGCTAAACTTTAAAATATGCAGTAATTATCAAGTCTCATTGTCACTGAGTGCAGTGAAAGGGTGGATACAGTCCAAGGGTGGACATTTAAGCAGTCATGTTGATTTCAGTTTTTTTCCTCCATTTCATTTCTGACAACCTACTCCCCATTTTCCCTTTGTGTCCAAACTTTTCTAGTTTGAAAAAGGTGTGGAGGACAGAATGCAGATTTCATTGTCATCATCTTGAGATAATCTCCATTATTACTATAAACACTCTGTAGCTTTCCAAAATTGGCAGTTTTAAAGTGTATCAAAATGGAAAAAAGTAAACCAAAACCAAATGAAAAACATCCAGACAGCACATACAGCAGCTTCATCCCCTAAAGGTTATGAATGGAATTCGCTATATTGCATTCAGTGAAAACAAGAAACAGAAGATAAAAAGGAAAACTAGAGTCTGAAATACTAAAAACACATGGTTCCATCACAGACATGAAGAACATTTTCCATTATTTCCATTGCTTAGTGAGGAGCAAGACTCATACCTATCATATATCCACCATTCCCTGAGATGGGCTAGCAGAGACCAGCAAAGATCACATCTTTATAGGAAACATGTCATTCCTCTCCCCTCTGCAGCTTTTACACTTCCCCCTGCTAACTGTTGCTCTTTTGACACACATTTGTCCAGGCAGGTCATTCCCTGTGTTTGTGGTAAAGGCCTTCAGAAATATGGTAAGATATTTCTGTCACGCAGTGAAAGAACAGCTATCCATACTGCCCACATTGTTCTTCTTAGACAGATTATCTTTGAATTCTTTGATCAAAATGCAGCTTCATAGAATACTGTAGAAAGTCTTCACATTCAATTCAGCTTCCTCACAAAGAATTTAATGCACTTGTACTTTCAAATGACTTACTAGTTTAATGGGAAGAATGAAAATGTTCCAAGAGGTGGATCCCAAGAATAATTTCTGCCAGCTTTTGAAAGTCATGGACTTTTCTGTACTGATTTATAGAAATTTATGCTGGATTAAGCTCTTCTAAATTTGGTTGTCACCTCATAATGCATTTCACAATTTCAAGATCAGAATTTCAGCAGGAAAAAAAATCAAGCATTTATTCAAGATGTGAGTGAGTAAAAAAAATAGTAGTGAACAGAAACAGCATTTGCAAACCTTCTTAATGTAGTAAATTTTTATTCTCTCTGACATCTCTAGTCCTTTGCTACATCCTCTATTACAAGTCACTTTACGCACCCCATCTTCCTCTATTAATAAATCGGACTAAATGTTCAGGCCAAGCCTTGGTTTCCCTGTTAAGCAAATTCTGACCTTGTTCAGGATATTTATTCTTCTGTGTCTGTCTGTTGGGATTTATGAAGAAATAGAACTAATTTGTCAAAGTCTGTGTTTGAGATGTATGAATTCTGGCTATCGAAATGTTAAACATCCTAGGGCCTTTTTTCCCCCTCTCTTAGTGGCCTTTCCTGATGGCAGGCCAGATCTTCCTTTCAGGTGCTTCCTTGCAGGATGCAGAGGACTGACATTTTTTATTATTATTATTATTATTATTATTATTATTATTATTATTATTATTATTATTATTATTATTATTATTATTATTATTACTATTTCTATTACTATTATTATTATTACTCCAGCTTTGGAATAAGTAAATAAGTATCACCCAAAGGTGTTGGAAGAAATACTTGATGGCACACAAGGTATGTCAGAGAGCTTCCAGTGCAGGAAATCTCTCCCTTTTCATTATGCATCTAAGTGAATTTGCAAGTGTCCTATATAAAGAAAGAAACTGCTGAAAGATATTACTATTACGTGCAGTTTGTGAAATTCACTTTCAAACTGGGAAGTTTGAAAATGTATAAATCAAAATTCGTAGAATCTTGCTCACCAGTCAAGATCTGCTCAAACAGAAAGCAGATTTTCTGTGCTCAGCATATACAGGGTACACAGTTACAAAGGAGTCTGTGAATACAGTTCATGGTGGGGGGTATGCTGAAATAAAATCCAACTGCACTTGGATTTCTTTGGGCAGGAGGAGTGGACATTATTTTATTTTTTATTTGCCAAGGTAGGTGGTGGCACGCCAAATCCAGGGGAGAATGTAGATCTTCTTCAGAGATTCTTAGGATTAAAACAATTTGCATTAGTATAGTGGTTAGATTTCACCAGTTTTAGCTGGAATTTTTCCTAGTCAAGTTAGGTTTGTATTTTGTAGTGGGTTTTGGGGGAGAAAACAACTCAAACAGGCTGCCTTACTATGCATCCCCAAATATTTTAAATCTGTGTATAAGAATGCTTAAATCACCATGACATTTACAATAAATATTATTTATATTTTAAAAAAATTAATTGGCATGACTTATTACCAACACTATTGTCAAGGTGCCAATTATGAGTTCACAAGCATTAAACAACAAATCCAGCTGGAATTACACTAAGCACTTTTCCTTACTTTCCTTTAGCATAAATGTACTTTTTTAAAAAGTTACATAAATAAACAAGTAAATAACCCAAATATTTAATTTTGTAGATGTCTGATGTATCAGAGTTGATTTGGCTTTACTAAACTTATACATTATTTAAATCCTGATATTTTCCACTGTATGTTATGTGCTTCTTCACAAAGATAGCCCTCTCCAAAAGAAAATACCTACAAATCTTCCCAAACATTTTTAGTCTTTGAGAGATTTTTATTGTTCCATTTCATTGCTATTTAGGGTAAAAGCTCATTAAAATATTATGACGCTCAGAGCATAATTGGGCAGAAGCTCTTGCCAATGAATAACATCTGCAGCAATGTGCATGTGTATTTATAATACAGTAAACTTAAACCCACTCTTTTTTTTTTTCTTTTTTTCTTTTTTTTTTTATTTCATTGTCTGCTTCTAAATTCTTTGTCCCAAGTAAAGCACTAGGCAAATGTATAAACCACACAGGCTACAGAAGAGTCATTGTCGCTGAGTGCAGTGCCAAATATAATTTCATCATTTAACTGAGGTTCATGCCAGGGTAAACTACTCTGCGTTAGATGTCTGCAAAATGCTATTTGCTCTTTTTATTATATTATTATTTTAAACTTATCTGTGCTCTTTGGGCTCTTTCTGTGTGTCTGGTTTTGATGCTTACTGTCTGTGTATGTGATGTCCTAAGTCGAACTGCATCGGAAAACAAGCAGAGACTATCTAACACTTACTGCCCAGTCTGTCTCTTACAATAAAACATAACTGGAGTCATCTTGTAATGAAAATTTTGTCAATAATGAGAGACAGCCCAATCCACAAGTATTTGGATAGGCACAATGTCATTTCTTCCTGACTAATTTTATTTGTGGAGTTGGGTTCACTGTAACACAATCATAAAAAAAGAGAAGGAAAGAGAGCTCTTCTCTTATTAAAAATAAAGAAAAAGGCTTGTAACAGAAGAGAGAGAATTACCACAACTTGTGGCAGACACAATAGAGCATAGAAACCCTTCTGAGCAAAGCATGTTGACCTAGCCAGCCTATATAACATTATGTGCAGCCTTGGAAAATTACGTGTTTAGAGAAAGACATTTAGAGAAAGTATAGAGACAATTAAAAATGCTTAGGGAAATGGGCTGCAACTGGAAATTTTGTGGTGCTGAGGTCTTTTCAGGACTGTGTTCTTCCCTCCCTCCCTGACACCACCCAAGAGCTCAGGCTCTGACATTTTGCCAGGAATCTGACATACACCTACCCGTCATCTAAATCTGCCAATTGTTCTCATGCTTATAAATAAATAAAATTGATTTCCAAAAGAATTTAGATCCTAGAAACTGATAACAGATCTTAAAAAGACTCTGACCATAGTTTGTGCCTTTAATTCTCTCATGTTAATCTTCCTATTGAATATATTGTCCTCCGGGAATTCTATTGGAACTTTCTCTGTTTCCATTTTTTTCCTGCATTCTCTGCCAATTTTTTCTAGATTGAAACTGTTTTGCTCGACAATTACAACCATATGCATTAAAAGTATACATTTTCCTGAATTAACTAATAAAATTTATGAAAAATAGAGGTAGTACTTAGGAAAGTGTCTGTGTTCTCATGCAATATCACTCAAAAAATGTGTTGATTAGGAAGAAAAGACAAGGCAGCAGCCTTCTCTTAATTTATACATTTAGAAGCACTGTACCTTGCAGTTCTGACCTAAGCATTTTGGTATTTTTCACTCAAGCCCAGATCAGATTCTGCATTGCACAGCTCTCATCTCATCACCAAGTCTTCTCCAAAGTCATCACTACAGTTCTCAGTTTGAACCTCCTCTGGGCTGTCTCTCACAGCCTCAGGTGACCCCATTTCCCTCTCTTATTACTAGCATGCCTCTCTCCATATATGTTTAGAATATCACAGTGTTCAGGGTGAAAGAATGGAATTAGGAGGTTTTGTTTTGCTCCAGATGAAAAAAGTTTGCAGACAAAATTAAAAAAAAAAGTAATAAAAGGCAAGTAAAATTAACTCAGAGAGCTCATAACAGAAAGAAAACTCTAATTTGCTATTTGTGAGCCTTTGAGAATAAGCAGAAAAAGACTTCAAACTATAAATCTGCTCCCTCCTATTCTAATCAGTTCCAATTCTTCTAGAGCACCAGACCGGAGTTGGGAACTGGTCAATGGAGAAAAGATATTCTCTATAAGAGAGCTGTCTTTCCTTAGGAGAATTCACTGCCTTAAACTGGCTCAGACAATGCATGTTTAATACTAATCTGACAAAATTAGAGCTCTTAATGAATTTTTATATTACATCTTTTAAAGTCTGCCAAACTGGTGAAGAGATTTTGTGGTGCTTCAAATAACACAAAATTAAATGCAAGAGAAAACAAAGATAACTGATAATTTATATTGGAACAATAAAGATTTGAACAAGAGCAAAATAAATGAGTCTTCCATTCCTTCTTTCTCCTCTCTTTTAAAATGTATAAGATAGAAAAGGATTTATGCTATATAAAAATAAATACTTGTACTTTCTTTTATTTTTTATTTTACACTCTGTACATTCAAAATTTATAATGTTGCCTGAACCACTTAACTTCTACCTATGTCATTTTGGAAGCAATTCCAGTGGAAAAGCCTTGTTAGATTTTTTTTCAATGCACCTCATTTTCATAAAAAGGGAAAATCCAACAGTCCAATACATTGTCCTGAAATTTAAATAGCAGAAATCTACCTCTTATGTGCTAGTCCAGGACTGCAAAATGAGAAAACTCCCAAATTAAATTTATAACTAGAATCTCGGGAGGGAAAAAAAGGGGAGGGGGGAAAGTTTTTTGACTGTCTTTTTGATTTTATGGTTCAAATTTTCCTGGGGGGATGTAACTCCATGTATTGAAGAGAGCTACATGCTAAAATATTATACAACTTTAAATATTATACAACTTTAAATTAAACAACTTTTCTCAAGCTTTTGATGTTCAGTCATTGCAAACAGACTCTCTTGCAAAGTGTAGCAACTGCTGGATGCTCCTGGAGTCTTTATCAAGATGTGGACCCAACCCTTTGCAGAACTGGGAATCCACAGACTTGATTCCATCACAAAGACATAGGATGAATAAAGTAAAAGGAAATCAGGATATACCATACTCTACTATGCAGAGTAAAAACTACTTCCCAAGAAACCCTGAGAGACACAAGAATGGCATTTCATGTTTCTGGATCAAAGATTGTGATGCATGCTCTTTCCTTTTTTCAACATATGTTACAGGATGTGAAGAAAAACAGAGTTTGTGTTTCAACAATTTCTTAGCCAGGAAAAAAAGGATGAATTTTGGTCAGTTACATGCAGACAGACAGGCCCTGATCATATATTGCCCTGTATATTTGTGTCTTCAGATTTGAATCACCGTTAGTCACCAACATTTTTCCAGTGATCAGATGCTCTTACCAGATACAGAGAGTAAAAGGGAATATTTCTTCCTTAGACTAATCAAAAAGATGCATTGAAAAACTATTTCTATATGAATCAAAACTGGCCACCAGAAAACTGGAGGGCAAGTATTTCAATTATATCTAAGATAATGCATTTCCAAAAAAAATCCATGCATTTATTTTCCCCCTTTACATCCACTTTTTAGGTGAAGCAGTTGGGATAGATATCACTAATGCACACTCCAGCTTAAACTGCAGAAAACAATCCTGCTAATTTAATTGCATATGTCATAGAAGCAGTTAGTGAAAACCCAGGAAATTCACAGCATCCCCTGTCATTAAAAGAAAAAGACTGGTGAGATTTTATCTTTCCCTAATAAATTTCAGTTAAGACTTGATTGTAATTAGGCAGCCCAAGAGAGTTAATTCCTGCTTTGCATGTGGCTGAACTGAGCAAAATCTGAGAAGGGAATGAGCTTGAACA